>NC_134361.1:23269033-23569033 GCF_048569485.1 Anomaloglossus baeobatrachus
TTCTTCCCCCTCTTCTCCCTCTTCTTCTCCCTCTTCTTCCCCCTCTTCTCCCTCTTCTCCCTCTTCTTCCCCCTCTTCTTCCCCCTCTTCTTCTCCCTCTTCCCCCCCTTCTCCTTCTCTTCTCCCTCCATCTTCATCAGTCTTGTCTATTTATGTGTATAAAATTCCTTCCATTCTTTATTAAAGCAATAAAGTGAAGGCTCTGAGCACAGTTTTCATATAAACCTAGACAAATGTGGTTTTTTTACTTAAGTGCATGTATTTTGGGCTAAAACCTCCTATTTACAGTCGGGTTTCATTAACAATATATCACTACTTAACTTTTTATTTCCGTTTGCAAGCTGGGCTACCTGAGAGCCCCTCAGCGAGCTCATTTTGACCGCTCGTGTGTAACGGTTTTTATTTTTCTGAGTTCCTCCGTGCTGATTATGACAGGGACGTTCTGCTGAACTTTCAATTGAGTCTAATAAGAGAGCTCTAAACTCTCCCATCAGAAGGAGCTCGCTGATTCATTGCAGTTAGCTCATTCTGCAGCCAGCCATAGATAAGGAAACAAAGAGCTTGTAAAAGCCAAAAGCTGCAAAATGTTTATTGTAACTCGAATGCAAAAATGATTTTACAGCTAAAACCACATTATAATATAAACTCGGATGATTCCTGCTGTAAACGCTGACAAAGAGCGAATTCCACATCGGAGGCTGCGACTGATCCCCGGGAGCTATTTACGGATATTATCAGCCGCTGAGATAACGGCCGGTGATGAACTCGAGGGACCGGCGCTGCAGAGATTGGGGCGATCACAGGACCAGCAAAAGGTTTGATACAAATAATCAATGTGTTCAGAGACATGGCCGAGGTGAGGAGGCTGAGCCTGATCACCACTGAGCAAGACAGAAGTACAAGGTGTTCAGTGCTCAGAGACACAGCCAAGGTGAGGAGGCTGAAGCCGACCACCACTGAGCAAGACACAGACATACAAGATGCTCAGAGACAAGGCCGAGGTGAGGAAACTGAGCCCGATCACCACTGAGCAAGACACAGACATACAAGATGCTCAGAGACAAGGCCGAGGTGAGGAAACAGCCTGATCACCACTGAGCAAGACACAGAAGTAAAAGGTGTTCAGTGCTCAGAGACACAGCCAAGGTGAGGAGACTGAGCCCGATCACCACTGAGCAAGACAGACATACAAAGTGTTCAGTGCTCAGAGACACGGCCAAGGTGAGGAGGCTGAGCCCGACCACCACTATTCAAGATACAGAAGTGCAAGGTGTTCAGTGCCCAGAGACACAGCCAAGGTGAGGAGACTGAGCACGATCACCACTGAGCAAGACACAGACATACAAAGTGTTCAGTGCTCAGAGACACAGCCAAGGTGAGGAGACTGAGCCCGACCACCACTGAGCAAGACACAGAAGTATAAGGTGTTCAGTGCTCAGAGACACGGCCGAGGTGAGGAGACTGAGCCTGATCACTACTGAGCAAGACACAGAATTACAAGGTGTTGCAGTGCTCGGAGACAAGGCCGAGGTGAGGAGGCTGAGCCCGATCATCACTGAGCAAGACACAGAAGTACATGGTGTTCAATGCTCAGACACTGCCGAGGTGAGGAGGCTGAGCCCGATCACCACTGAGGAAGACACAGAAGTATAAGGTGTTCAGCAGGTAAAGACACAGCCAAGATGAGGAGGCTGAGCCCGATCCACCACTGAGCAAAACACAGAAGTATAAGGTGTTCAGCGGTTAGAGACAAGGCCAAGATGAAGAGGCTGAGCCTGATCACCACTGAGCAAAACACAGAAGTATAAGGTGTTCAGCGGTTAGAGACAAGGCCGAGGTGAGGAGACTGAGCCCAATCACCACTGAGCAAGACAGAAGTACAAGGTGCTCAGAGACATGGCCGAGGTGAGGAGGCTGAGCCCGATCACCACTGAGCAAGACACAGACATACAAGGTGTTCAGTGCTCAGAGACACGGCCGAGGTGAGGAGACTGAGCCCGATCACCACTGAGCAAGACAGAGGTACAAGGTGCTTAGAGACATGGCCGAGGTGAGGAGGCTGAGCCCGATCACCACTGAGCAAGACACAGACATACAAGGTGTTCAGTGCTCAGAGACACAGCCAAGGTGAGGAGACTGAGCACGATCACCACTGAGCAAGACACAGACATACAAGGTGTTCAGTGCTCCGAGACACAGCCAAGGTGAGAAGGCTGAGCCCGACCACCACTGAGCAAGACACAGACATACAAGGTGTTCAGTGCTCAGAGACACAGCCAAGGTGAGGAGACTGAGCCCGATCACCACTGAGCAAGACACAGAAGTATAAGGTGTTCAGTGCTCAGAGACACGGCCAAGGTGAGGAGACTGAGCCCGATCACCACTGAGCAAGACAGACATACAAGGTGTTCAGTGCTCAGAGACACGGCCAAGGTAAGGAGGCTGAGCCCGACCACCACTGAGCAAGATACAGAAGTACAAGGTGTTCAGTGCCCAGAGACACAGCCAAGGTGAGGAGACTGAGCACGATCACCACTGAGCAAGACACAGACATACAAGGTGTTCAGTGCTCAGAGACACAGCCAAGGTGAGGAGACTGAGCCCGATCACCACTGAGCAAGACACAGAAGTATAAGGTGCTCAGTGCTCAGAGACACGGCCGAGGTGAGGAGACTGAGCCTGACCACTACTGAGCAAGACACAGAATTACAAGGTGTTGCAGTGCTCGGAGACAAGGCCGAGGTGAGGAGGCTGAGCCCGATCATCACTGAGCAAGACACAGAAGTACATGGTGTTCAATGCTCAGACACTGCCGAGGTGAGGAGGCTGTCTGACCACCACTGACCAAGACACAGAAGTACAAGGCGTTCAGCAGGTAAAGACACAGCCAAGATGAGGAGGCTGAGCCCGATCCACCACTGAGCAAAACACAGAAGTATAAGGTGTTCAGCGGTTAGAGACAAGGCCAAGATGAAGAGGCTGAGCCTGATCACCACTGAGCAAAACACAGAAGTATAAGGTGTTCAGCGGTTAGAGACAAGGCTGAGGTGAGGAGGCTGAGCCCGATCACCACTGAGCAAGACACAGACATACAAGGTGTTCAGTGCTCAGAGACACGGCCGAGGTGAGGAGACTGAGCCCGATCACCACTGAGCAAGACAGAGGTACAAGGTGCTTAGAGACATGGCCGAGATGAGGAATCTGAGCCCGATCACCACTGAGTAAGACACAGACATACAAGGTGTTCAGAGACACAGCCAAGGTGAGGAGACTGAGCCCAATCACCACTGAGCAAGACACAGAAGTACAAGGTGCTCAGAGACAAGGCCGAGGTGAGGAAGCTGAGCCCGATCACCACTGAGCAAGACACAGAAGTATAAGGTGTTGAGTGCTCAGAGACACGGCCGAGGTGAGGAGGCTGAGCCTGACCACTACTGAGCAAGACACAGAATTACAAGGTGTTGCAGTGCTCGGAGACAAGGCTGAGGTGAGGAGGCTGAGCCCGATCACCACTGAGCAAGACACAGAAGTACATGGTGTTCAATGCTCAGACACTGCCGAGGTGAGGAGGCTGAGTCTGACCACCACTGAGCAAGACACAGAAGTACAAGGTGTTCAGCGGTTAGAGACAAGGCCAAGATGAAGAGGCTGAGCCCGATCACCACAGAGCTAGACACAGAATTACAAGGAGTTCAGTGCTCAGAGACACGGCCGAGGTGAGGAGGCTGAGCCCGACCAACAGTGAGCAAGACACAGAAGTACAAGGTGTTCAGTGCTTAAAGACACGGTCAAGGTGAGGAGGCCAAGATCATCCACCACTGAGCAAGACAGAAATACAAGCTATTCAGTGCTCAGAGACATGGCCAAGCTGAGTAGGCTGAACCCTGACCACTACTGAGCAAGATACAGACGTACAAGGTGTTCAGTGCCCAGAGACTGTGTCATTGCTGTGAGTTAGAATCTTGGTTTCCCCGTTTCTTTATTTGCCTGGCCCTCCCATTGGGCAGGGGATAAGGGGTATTAGAGCAGGACTGGCCAGGAGCAGGGCTAGGTTGGCGGTCCAGACCTCTTCACCATCAAAAGTACCTCTGGGATAAGGGACAGCTAGGGTCCCCGCTAGCCTGAGGGCCAATCTAGAAGCCCCGGTCCCCGATTAACCCATTATACTTCATGACAAATGTTCTTGGTAGAAAATAAACTGAGATTTAAAAAAAATATGTTTCGTTATTTTTCTTTCCAAGTCATTTGGCTATGCAAAGTCAAAAAGGACCCGACCATATAATTCACATCAGTAGAATGCGATCAATAAGATTCCGTGCGTCTGTAGAAGTTATTTCAGTTTACTGTCAGCTGTAAAAGCAAAGTATCAAAGATCAGGTACTAATGTCAATGTTTCCAAAGGATTAAAGGGAACCTGTCCCAGGATTGATGCTGCCCGAACCCCGAGCCGCATGAAGCCGAGAGCGGGTAACATTACAAATATGTATGTTTTACTCAGATATGCTGCGGGCTTCCTCCTCACCATCATCACAGGGGGGGATTCTTTACTGTTCGAGCAGTGAGACTGTGGAGCTCTGTCTTATAACATGTTCTCATGCTCTGCACTGCTCCTACTACTTAGGTCTGGACCCTCTGCACTGCTCCTACTACTTAGGTCTGGACCCTCTGCACTGCTCCTACTACTTAGGTCTGGACCCTCTGCACTACTCCTACTACTTAGGTCTGGACCCTCTGCGCTGCTCCTACTACTTAGGTCTGGACCCTCTGCACTGCTCCTACTACTTAGGTCTGGACCCTCTGCGCTACTCCTACTAATTAGGTCTGGACGCTCTGCACTACTCCTACTACTTAGGTCTGGACCCTCTGCACTGCTCCTACTACTTAGGTCTGGACCCTCTGCACTGCTCCTACTACTTAGGTCTGGACGCTCTGCACTACTCCTACTACTTAGGTCTGGACCCTCTGCACTGCTCCTACTACTTAGGTCTGGACCCTCTGCGCTACTCCTATTAATTGGGTCTGGACCCTCTGCGCTACTCCTACTAATTAGGTCTGGACCCTCTGCACTGCTCCTACTACTCAGGTCTGGACCCTCTGCACTGCTCCTACTACTTAGGTCTGGACCCTCTGCACTGCTCCTACTACTTAGGTCTGGACCCTCTGCACTGCTCCTACTACTTAGGTCTGGACCCTCTGCACTGCTCCTACTACTTAGGTCTGGACCCTCTGCGCTACTCCTACTACTTAGATCTGGACCCTCTGCACTGCTCCTACTACTTAGGTCTGGACCCTCTGCGCTACTCCTATTAATTGGGTCTGGACCCTCTGCGCTACTCCTACTAATTAGGTCTGGACCCTCTGCACTGCTCCTACTACTTAGGTCTGGACGCTCTGCACTACTCCTACTACTTAGGTCTGGACGCTCTGCACTACTCCTACTACTTAGGTCTGGACGCTCTGCACTACTCCTACTACTTAGGTCTGGACGCTCTGCACTGATCCTACTACTTAGGTCTGGACCCTCTGCACTGCTCCTACTACTTAGGTCTGGACCCTCTGCACTGCTCCTACTACTTAGGTCTGGACCCTCTGCGCTACTCCTACTAATTAGGTCTGGACCCTCTGCACTGCTCCTACTACTTAGGTCTGGACGCTCTGCACTACTCCTACTACTTAGGTCTGGACCCTCTGCACTGCTCCTACTACTTAGGTCTGGACCCTCTGCGCTACTCCTATTAATTGGGTCTGGACCCTCTGCGCTACTCCTACTAATTAGGTCTGGACCCTCTGCACTACTCCTACTACTTAGGTCTGGACGCTCTGCACTACTCCTACTACTTAGGTCTGGACGCTCTGCACTACTCCTACTACTTAGGTCTGGACGCTCTGCACTACTCCTACTACTTAGGTCTGGTCGCTCTGCACTGCTCCTACTACTTAGGTCTGGATGCTCTGCACTACTCCTACTACTTAGGTCTGGACGCTCTGCACTACTCCTACTACTTAGGTCTGGACGCTCTGCACTACTCCCACTACTTAGGTCTGGACGCTCTGCACTACTCCTACTACTTAGGTCTGGATGCTCTGCACTACTCCTACTACTTAGGTCTGGATGCTCTGCACTACTCCCACTACTTAGGTCTGGACGCTCTGCACTACTCCTACTACTTAGGTCCGGACCCTCTGCACTGCTCCTACTACTTATGTTCGGACGCTCTGCACTACTCCTACTACTTAGGTCTGGACCCTCTGCACTACTACTACTTAGGTCTGGACGCTCTGCACTGCTCCTACTACTTAGGTCTGGACCCTCTGCACTACTCCTACTACTTAGGTCCGGATGCTCTGCACTGCTCCCACTACTTAGGTCTGGACCCTCTGCACTGCTCCTACTACTTAGGTCTGGACCCTCTGCGCTACTCCTACTACTTAGGTCTGGACCCTCTGCACTACTCCTACTACTTAGGTCCGGATGCTCTGCACTACTCCTACTACTTAGGTCCGGACCCTCTGCACTGCTCCTACTACTTAGGTCTGGACCCTCTGCACTGCTCCTACTACTTAGGTCTGGACGCTCTGCGCTGCTCCTACTACTTAGGTCTGGACCCTCTGCACTACTCCTACTACTTAGGTCCGGATGCTCTGCACTGCTCCCACTACTTAGGTCTGGACCCTCTGCACTACACCTACTACTTAGGTCTGGACGCTCTGCACTGCTCCCACTACTTAGGTCTGGACCCTCTGCGCTGCTCCTACTACTTAGGTCTGGACCCTCTGCACTACTCCTACTACTTAGGTCTGGACGCTCTGCACTGCTCCCACTACTTAGGTCTGGACCCTCTGCGCTGCTCCTACTACTTAGGTCTGGACGCTCTGTACTACTCCTACTACTTAGGTCTGGACCCTCTGCACTGCTCCTACTACTTAGGTCTGGACCCTCTGCACTGCTCCTACTACTTAGGTCTGGACCCTCTGCGCTACTCCTACTACTTAGGTCTGGACCCTCTGCACTACTCCTACTACTTAGGTCTGGACCCTCTGCACTACACCTACTACTTAGGTCCGGATGCTCTACACTGCTCCCACTACTTAGGTCTGGACCCTCTGCACTGCTCCTACTACTTAGGTCTGGACCCTCTGCACTGCTCCTACTACTTAGGTCTGGACCCTCTGCACTACACCTACTACTTAGGTCCGGATGCTCTACACTGCTCCCACTACTTAGGTCTGGACCCTCTGCACTGCTCCCACTACTTAGGTCTGGACCCTCTGCACTACACCTACTACTTAGGTCCGGATGCTCTGCACTGCTCCCACTACTTAGGTCTGGACCCTCTGCACTGCTCCTACTACTTAGGTCTGGACCCTCTGCACTGCTCCTACTACTTAGGTCTGGACCCTCTGCACTACTCCTACTACTTAGGTCTGGACCCTCTGCACTACTCCTACTACTTAGGTCTGGATGCTCTGCACTACTACTTAGGTCTGAATGCTCTGCACTGCTCCCACTACTTAGGTCTGGACCCTCTGCACTACTCCTACTACTTAGGTCTGGATGCTCTGCACTACTACTTAGGTCTGGACGCTCTGCACTGCTCCTACTACTTAGGTCTGGACCCTCTGCACTACTCCTACTACTTAGGTCTGGATGCTCTGCACTACTCCTACTACTTAGGTCTGGATGCTCTGCACTGCTCCTACTACTTAGGTCTGGACCCTCTGCACTACTCCTACTACTTAGGTCTGGATGCTCTGCACTGCTCCTACTACTTAGGTCTGGACCCTCTGCACTGCTCCTACTACTTAGGTCTGGACCCTCTGCACTACTCCTACTACTTAGGTCTGGATGCTCTGCACTGCTCCCACTACTTAGGTCTGGACCCTCTGCACTGCTCCTACTACTTAGGTCTGGATGCTCTGCACTGCTCCCACTACTTAGGTCTGGACCCTCTGCACTGCTCCTACTACTTAGGTCTGGACCCTCTGCACTGCTCCTACTACTTAGGTCTGGACCCTCTGCGCTACTCCTACTAATTAGGTCTGGACCCTCTGCACTGCTCCTACTACTTAGGTCTGGACGCTCTGCACTACTCCTACTACTTAGGTCTGGACCCTCTGCACTGCTCCTACTACTTAGGTCTGGACCCTCTGCGCTACTCCTATTAATTGGGTCTGGACCCTCTGCGCTACTCCTACTAATTAGGTCTGGACCCTCTGCACTACTCCTACTACTTAGGTCTGGACGCTCTGCACTACTCCTACTACTTAGGTCTGGACGCTCTGCACTACTCCTACTACTTAGGTCTGGACGCTCTGCACTACTCCTACTACTTAGGTCTGGTCGCTCTGCACTGCTCCTACTACTTAGGTCTGGATGCTCTGCACTACTCCTACTACTTAGGTCTGGACGCTCTGCACTACTCCTACTACTTAGGTCTGGACGCTCTGCACTACTCCCACTACTTAGGTCTGGACGCTCTGCACTACTCCTACTACTTAGGTCTGGATGCTCTGCACTACTCCTACTACTTAGGTCTGGATGCTCTGCACTACTCCCACTACTTAGGTCTGGACGCTCTGCACTACTCCTACTACTTAGGTCCGGACCCTCTGCACTGCTCCTACTACTTATGTTCGGACGCTCTGCACTACTCCTACTACTTAGGTCTGGACCCTCTGCACTACTACTACTTAGGTCTGGACGCTCTGCACTGCTCCTACTACTTAGGTCTGGACCCTCTGCACTACTCCTACTACTTAGGTCCGGATGCTCTGCACTGCTCCCACTACTTAGGTCTGGACCCTCTGCACTGCTCCTACTACTTAGGTCTGGACCCTCTGCGCTACTCCTACTACTTAGGTCTGGACCCTCTGCACTACTCCTACTACTTAGGTCCGGATGCTCTGCACTACTCCTACTACTTAGGTCCGGACCCTCTGCACTGCTCCTACTACTTAGGTCTGGACCCTCTGCACTGCTCCTACTACTTAGGTCTGGACGCTCTGCGCTGCTCCTACTACTTAGGTCTGGACCCTCTGCACTACTCCTACTACTTAGGTCCGGATGCTCTGCACTGCTCCCACTACTTAGGTCTGGACCCTCTGCACTACACCTACTACTTAGGTCTGGACGCTCTGCACTGCTCCCACTACTTAGGTCTGGACCCTCTGCGCTGCTCCTACTACTTAGGTCTGGACCCTCTGCACTACTCCTACTACTTAGGTCTGGACGCTCTGCACTGCTCCCACTACTTAGGTCTGGACCCTCTGCGCTGCTCCTACTACTTAGGTCTGGACGCTCTGTACTACTCCTACTACTTAGGTCTGGACCCTCTGCACTGCTCCTACTACTTAGGTCTGGACCCTCTGCACTGCTCCTACTACTTAGGTCTGGACCCTCTGCGCTACTCCTACTACTTAGGTCTGGACCCTCTGCACTACTCCTACTACTTAGGTCTGGACCCTCTGCACTACACCTACTACTTAGGTCCGGATGCTCTACACTGCTCCCACTACTTAGGTCTGGACCCTCTGCACTGCTCCTACTACTTAGGTCTGGACCCTCTGCACTGCTCCTACTACTTAGGTCTGGACCCTCTGCACTACACCTACTACTTAGGTCCGGATGCTCTACACTGCTCCCACTACTTAGGTCTGGACCCTCTGCACTGCTCCCACTACTTAGGTCTGGACCCTCTGCACTACACCTACTACTTAGGTCCGGATGCTCTGCACTGCTCCCACTACTTAGGTCTGGACCCTCTGCACTGCTCCTACTACTTAGGTCTGGACCCTCTGCACTGCTCCTACTACTTAGGTCTGGACCCTCTGCACTACTCCTACTACTTAGGTCTGGACCCTCTGCACTACTCCTACTACTTAGGTCTGGATGCTCTGCACTACTACTTAGGTCTGAATGCTCTGCACTGCTCCCACTACTTAGGTCTGGACCCTCTGCACTACTCCTACTACTTAGGTCTGGATGCTCTGCACTACTACTTAGGTCTGGACGCTCTGCACTGCTCCTACTACTTAGGTCTGGACCCTCTGCACTACTCCTACTACTTAGGTCTGGATGCTCTGCACTACTCCTACTACTTAGGTCTGGATGCTCTGCACTGCTCCTACTACTTAGGTCTGGACCCTCTGCACTACTCCTACTACTTAGGTCTGGATGCTCTGCACTGCTCCTACTACTTAGGTCTGGACCCTCTGCACTGCTCCTACTACTTAGGTCTGGACCCTCTGCACTACTCCTACTACTTAGGTCTGGATGCTCTGCACTGCTCCCACTACTTAGGTCTGGACCCTCTGCACTGCTCCTACTACTTAGGTCTGGATGCTCTGCACTGCTCCCACTACTTAGGTCTGGACCCTCTGCACTGCTCCTACTACTTAGGTCTGGACCCTCTGCACTGCTCCCACTACTTAGGTCTGGACCCTCTGCACTGCTCCTACTGCTTAGGTCTGGACCCTCTGCACTGCTCCTACTACTTAGGTCTGGACCCTCTGCACTGCTCCTACTACTTAGGTCTGGACCCTCTGCACTGCTCCTACTACTTAGGTCTGGACCCTCTGCACTGCTCCTACTACTTAGATCTGGACCCTCTGCACTGCTCCTACTACTTAGGTCTGGACCCTCTGCACTGCTCCTACTACTTATGTTCTAGAATGTCAATGTATCAATCTGTTTTTAAATTTTAAACTTCAAATGGCTTCAACTGTCCCCTGGGAGGAGCTTAGTTGTCACATGACTATAACTATCAACCAATTGAATATTTGAGAAAAAAAATATTTTTTCTTTTATCCGTGTTTATTGCATTTTTTTGAGAGTAATGATGACCAAAAAAAAAATACGTTTTAGTGTTTTGATTTTTTTGTTCTCATTGCGGCATTTACCGAAAATATCATCTAATATTTAAAGGTGTGTGTGTGTGTGTGTGTGTGTGTGTGTGTGTGTGTGTCCGGGATTGGCATCCGCACCGTCGCAGCTACAGCCACAAAATTTTGCACACTCACACTTCTGGACCCCGAGAGCGTCATAGGCTATGTTTTGAGGGGAAATTTTAACCCCGCTCTTTACAGCTATTCGCCAAAAAACTGCCTCCATTAAAGCGAATGGAGCTGGGAGCCACTTTGCAGCCAGAACTTCAGAAGAATGCGCAGCCACGCCCTTATATGGAATGTTGGCGTGTCACAATGCAGCCAGGGAAAGAGGCAGACACAGACAGGGAAAGAGGCAGACACAGACAGGGAAAGAGGCAGACACAGACAGGGAAAGAGGCAGACACAGACAGGGAAAGAAACAGACATACACAGGGTAAGAGACAGACACAAAGAGACAGACACAGGGAAAGAGACAGACACAGACAGGTAAAGAGGCAGACACAAAGAGACAGACACAGACAAAGAGACAGACTGACAGGGAAAGAGACAGAGAGGGCAAGAGGGAAAGAGAGATAGGTTAAGAGACAGACACAGACAAAGAGACAGAGGCAGACACAGGGAAACAGACAGACAGGGAAAGAAAGGAAAAGAGACAGACAGGGAAAGTGACAGATAGACAGACAGGGAAAGAGATTGAGACAGATGGAGAAAGAGACACAGTCAGAGACAGAAAGGGAAAGAGACAGACAGGGAAAGAGACAGACAGGGAAAGAGACAGACAGGGATATATACAGATGGGGAGACAGACATAATTACATTTTATTATCCATTTGTTTTGTGGTGTTTGTGTGCAGAATACATTTTTGTTAATACATTCAATCCCGGGCGTTATTACATTCTATTTTGTTAACAGCAGTTATTAACCCGGGCGAAGCCGGGCAGTACAGCTAGTATTTCATATTTTGACAGCTTGGACTTTTGTTAATGTGGTGATAACAAGTCTGTTTATTTTTATTGAATGTTACTTATTTTCAGTGGAGGAAACAACGGGATGATTTGAACTTTTATAACAACTTCTTTAACATAAAGGTTTAAAATATAAAAATGTAAAATATATATTATATATATATTTATTTATTTTTACATTTTTATATTTTAAACTTTTATGTTAAAATTTTTAAAAACTTTGAAAATATATAAATTTTTACATTTGTTTTAGTTTTAAAAAACTTTTAATATATATTTAATTTTAATTTTTCAGATTTTTGAAACTTTGAACATTTTTTTTATTATTATTTTTGTTAATTTTTAAAAACTTTTTCTTTTTTACTTTATTTTTTAGTCTTCACAGGGGAGTTGACACTCTGGTCATTGTGCCACCATCCTGGTCTTGGCAGTACATTGGCTGTTTACAAGGGGCACTGTGCTGCTGATTTTCGCGCTGGCATAAAACCTCAGATGACCCCGGGTTCCGGAGTTTTTGCTCGTTTGTTTAGACGAGTCCGTTACTGGTTCATGTAAAGGTGACATTAGAAATCCTCATTATGTGAAATTAATCTGGGTAATTATTAGACTTTACTACCTATTACACAGCAGCAGTGATCCTGCGCACGCCCGCGCTGGAACCTTGCCCTAGACCCGACCGTATATATACACTCAGCACAGCAGAGCTGCAGTCACCGGCATGGCTCTAAATATCGCAGCCACGCTTCTCCTGGCCACTGGGGTCACTCTCCTTATCTATCTCATTAAATGGTGGGGTAGGGTCAAACAGAAGGACCTCCCCCCAGGACCCACACCTCTGCCCGGACTGGGGAATATCCATCAAATCAGTACCACTGAGCTGCCACGGTCATTAGTCAAGGTAAGAAAACTTTATTTATGAAGGTCTACACCTTCTGATCAATTGGCCAAAACTGCAGTGATAATCTCCTGCTGATTAAAACACTGATTGTATTGAAACTACCGCACACACCCTAATCAGTGACATCTGAGAGCAGATTACTGAGCTGCTTGGTGCAGTTTTGATAGAATCCCTGTTTTCTCTGCTGTAGCTATAGTAGTGCTCAGAAAGCTGCTCTGTACAACTCCGCCCACAGACCTGATTGGCAGCTTTCTGCATATACTTTCAGCAAACCAGTGGTGGGGGCGGGATTATACAGATTAGCCTGCCTGCTCTGAACATGACACCTAGTCCTGCAGTGATAATCTCCTGTTGATAAAACACTGATTGTATTAAAACTACAGAATACACCTTAATAATAAGTGACAACTGAGAGCAGATTACTGAGCTGCTTGGTGCAGTTTTGACAGTACCCTATTTTCTCTGCTGTAGATGTAGCAGTGGTCAAAACGCTGAGCTGGGTACAACCTCGCCCACACCCCTAATTGGCAGCTTTTTGGTGTCAACTTTCAACAAGTCACCAATCAGTGGAGGGGGCGGAGTGATACGGATTAGCTTGACTGCATCCTGCACTGATAATCTCCTCCTGATAAAACACTGTTTGTATTGAAACCACAGCCCCTACCCTAATATGTGACATCTGAGAGCAGATTGCTGAGATGTGTGGTGCAAATTTAGCAGAATCCCTGTTTTCTCTGGTGTAGATGCAGCAGTGCTCTGAATGCTGATCTGTATAACTCCGCTCACAGCCCTGATTGGCAGCTTTCTGTGTACACTGTCAGCAAGCTGCCAATCAGTGGTGGGGCCTGGGTTATACAGATTAGCCTGACTGCTCTGAACATGACACCTAGTCCTGCAGTGATAAGCTCCTGCTAATAAAACACTGATTGTATTGAAACTACGGCATACAGGAATCAGGCTCTCTGCCCGTACATTATTCTGCTCTCATATTAAGGCTGCTGACAGATTTCCATTAGGCCCATCTCATCTTGTGACATCCAGAAAACATTTTACCAAGCGTCTGGGTAATGTTGGGCAGATTTGTAATTCACTCAGGTGCAAATGGCCAAAGTGTTATATACGCCATTTTATATGTTGTATTGTTCTTCTAGCTGAGCAAGACGTATGGCCCGGTGTATACCATCTACTTAGCAAACCTCCGCACCATAGTGCTGATTGGGCACGATGCGGTGAAGGAGGCCCTGGTGGACTGCAGCGACGCCTTCAGTGACCGGGGAGACACCGGGGCAGGGGAATTCTTCTCTAAGGACTTTGGTAAGTCGTAAAGCGAATATTTTATCAGAAAACCTCCGACTCTTATAACTCAGGATTTTACTGTTACGTTTATTTTTGTTTTTTAATATCACATTAATCAGTAATGAAAAATATAGAAATCATAAAATGGTCACACCTCTGGGGCTCTAGACTCTGCTCCTTCACAAAATCCACAGGAATATTAGAAGAAATCCACAGACTCAGATCCTATGTATTGTATTAAAGCATCTAATGAAATTGTGCAAAGGTCATTCATTGTACAGGAGGGGGAGGAGGTGAGCTGTGACACCACCTATTATGAATGGTGGATCCTGTGTTATCTGCTTCATATATTGATGTTATCAGTTATTGTACAGTAGGTGGAGGAGGTGAGCTGTGACATCACCTATTGTGAATGGCGGATCATATGTTATCTACTGTATATAGAGGTGTTATCAGTCATTGTACAGGAGGAGGTGAGCTGTGACATCACCTATTGTGAATGGTGGATCATATGTTATCTACTGTATATAGAGGTGTTATCAGTCATTGTACAGGAGGAGGAGGGGGTGAGCTGTGACATAACATAGGATACACCATTCACAATAGGTTATGACACACACAGCTCACCCCCTTCTTCTCCTCCTGTACAATGACTGATAACAGCTTTATATACAGTAGCTAACACAGAATCTACCTTTCACAATAGGTGCAATCACAGCTCACCTCCTCCTCCTCCTGTACAATGACCGATAACACCTCTATATACAGTAGATAACACAGGATCCACCATTCACAGTAATTGTATATAGAGGTGTTATCAGTCTTGTACAGGAGGAGGAAGTGAGCTGTGAAATCATCTATTGTGAATGGTGGATCCTATGTTATCTACTGTATATAGAGGTGTTATCAGTCATTGTACAAGAGTGGGAGGTGAGCTGTGATATCACCTATTGTGAATGGTGTATCCAGTGTTATCTACTGTATATAGAGGTGTTATCAGTCATTGTGCAGGAGGAGCAGGTGAGCTGTGAAATCATCTATTGTGAATGGTGAACCCTTTGTTATCTACTGTATATAGAGGTGTTATCAGTCATTGTACAGGAGGAGGAAGTGAGCTGTGATATCACCTATTGTGAATGGTGGATCCTATGTTATCTACTGTATATAGAGGTGTTATCAGTCATTGTACAGGAGGAGGAGGTGAGCTGTGAAATCATCTATTGTGAATGGTGGATCCTATGTTATCTACTGTATATAGAGGTGTTCTCAGTCATTGTACAGGAGGAGGAAGTGAGCTGTGAAATCATCTATTGTGAATAGGGGATCCTCTGTTATCTACTGTATATGGAGATGTTATCAGTCATTCTACAGGAGGAGGAGGTGAGCTGTGACATCACTTATTGTGAATAGGGGATCCTCTGTTATCTACTGTATATGGAGATGTTGTCAGTCATTCTACAGGAGGAGGAGGTGAGCTGTGACATCACTTATTGTGAATAGGGGATCCTCTGTTATCTACTGTATATGGAGATGTTATCAGTCATTCTACAGGAGGAGGAGGTGAGCTTTGAGGGTCCTGTGTTATCTAATGTAAATAGAGGCTTCTTTGATTGTCACCCTGTCTGTGATGATAATGAGACTGTTGAAAAGTTTTCTGTAAAAAAAATACAAGCATGAGTCTAAATTAGCTTTACTGGCCAGTGTGAAAATCGCAAGCTTGCTATTTTTTATGCAGATTGTGATATGAAAGGAAAAAAAAAATATTATAATAATAATAATAATAATGATAATAAAAAAAAATATATATATATATATGTATACATTTAACAAGAAAACTTGATGTATTCAATAGTTCATTTTCTGATTATATTTTCCCATGAAATAGATGGATAGAATGACAATAAGTTGATCATTTTAATGTGAATGCTTGTATAGTGCTATTTTCCGGCCATACAATATATAAACAGTATCTGGAGGGTGCGGGGTCAGTATTAAAGCCTCACTCATCATGTTCATGTAGAGATGTGGACGTTATGTAAAACGCATCAGGAGTTTGAAACACAAAATATATTTTAAAAAAAAACCCAAAAAAACACAGACCTTGGTAGTGGAGTGATCATAGTGATGGCCGCTTTCTCCCGCACAGCGCCACATTATGCAGAGCCATTTTTGGAAGACCTCACCATATTTTTAGAGTCCTACGCACCCCCTTTAACCCTTTGCTTGGTCTTACAGGGGTGATCGCCAGCAGCGGAGAAAGATGGAAAACCCTTCGTCGATTTTCATTGACAACTATGAGAAATTTTGGAATGGGAAAGAGAAGCATCGAAGAAAGGATCCAAGAAGAAGCGCGATGTCTGACCGAGAAATTCATGAAAGACAAAGGTGGGTGCAAATTAAAAAACACGCCTGGTCCTCGGGCGGCCGCACACACCCGGCGGCAGCAGCTGAATCACACTCTCAGACTGGACACATGATCAATCATGGTAATAATCAGTATTCCTAATTCCTAATGTTTCCACTTGTGTCACTGTCAGGCCGCCCGATACACAATCAACATTAACATGACCTTGGCGTATACACTGGTCTATAGATCTAGTATGGTTTATTATTTAGATTCCACCATTTATTTAAATGCTCATATTGTACCTATCATTTCTACCTTTTTTGTTAGAGCATTCCACAGTCTGACTGCTCTTACTGTAGAGAACCCTTTCCTGTTTAGCTGCCAGCATCATCTTTACCCCAATCCACCAGTTTTTTACATGCTGTTATTATACCTGTCATTTTTACCTCTTTTCCTAGAGCATTCCACAATCTGACTGCTCTAACTGTAGAGAACCCTTTCCTATTTAACTGCCGGCATCATCTTTCCCCCACAAGTAATGAATGTCCCCTGGTCCCTTGAATTGACCGCATATATTTCTCCTATTTTCTATAGTGTATTGTTTAGTTAAAGCAATGACCGACTGCCTCTTTATATTTACTTACAGACACTCCAATTGACCCTTTATATATAATGCGATCCGCTGTTTCCAATGTTATTTGCTCCGTCGTGTTTGGGGAAAGATTCGACTACGAAGATCGAAAATTCTTAACCCTCTTGTCGTACATTAATGATATTTTCCAGCTGATAAACACCCGGTCAGGACAGGTAAATATTACAAAATGGGTATTCTAAAAAGTTAATAAGGGGCAGAGACCCTGATACCAGCGATGTGTCACTTACTGGGCTGTGTTTTGCTGTTTTAATATAATCAGTGTTTTATCAGCAGGAGATTATGACTACAGGACTAGGCGTCTTGTGCCTCCTGGTCCAGTCCCGCCCCCACCACTGATTGTCAGCTTATTGTGGAGAGCTATAGAAAGTTGCCAATCAGTGGTGTGGGCGGGGTTATCATTCTGAGCTCTGCTAGATCTGCAGCAGACAAAACTGTGATTGTATTACAACTGCTGCACCCAGTAAACTAAGTGACACATCGCTGGAATCGGGGTCTCTGTCCCTACATCATGCTGCTGTCAGATTACACAGCAAAAGCTGCTGACAGGTGAATAATGGATATAAATATGGCACTAAAAAACTCCAAAATAGTAACATTGTTTTTCTATTTCTTCTTTCCTTAATTAGCTCTTTAACATGTTCCCCAGTATAATGCCCTACATTCCTGGTCCTCATCAGAAGATGTTCAGAATCACCGACAGCCTGAAACAATTTATTAATGAGATGATAAAGACCCATCGAGCCACCCTGGACGAGAACTGCCCCCGTGACTTCATAGATTGCTTCCTCATAAAGATGGACGAGGTGAGGGGGGGTTAATATCGAATTCTTGAACCCTCCAGGGTAGAGAACGTCCACAGTAACTAAAATAAGACATCAACATCAAATGTTCCAGTTTGTTGCACTCTGTTTTGACTCCAGTTTTTTACTCTGTTTTTACTCCAGTTTGTTACACTTTTTTTACTCCAGTTTGTTGCACTCTGTTTTTACTCCAGTTTGTTACACTCTGTTTTGACTCCAGTTTGTTGCACTCTGTTTTGACTCCAGTTTGTTGCACTCTGTTTTGACTCCAGTTTGTTGCACTTTGTTTTTACTCCAGTTTGTTACACTCTTTTTATTCCAGTTTGTTACACTCTTTTTACTCCAGTTTGTTGCACTTTGTTTTTACTCCAGTTTGTTGCACTTTGTCTTGACTCCGGTTTGCTCTACAAGAAGTGCACGTGAGATTTTGACCATTTTTAATCATTAAAAAAACTATGCTTTTTTTATTTTTTACATATATATATATACAGGAAAAAAAGAGCCGAAACACAGAATTTCACGATCAGAATCTACAGGCGACGATATTAGACTTATTCTTTGCTGGAACAGAGACGACTAGTTTGACGCTGAGATACGGTTTTCTTATACTAATGAAATATCCTGAAGTACAAGGTGATCATTTTAATGCATTTTATTAATGCAAAGTTTGTATTATTTAACCCTTTCATGTTAAATAAAACATTTTTTATTTTTTTTACATTTCGCCTCTTCGTCGCGGAGATATTAAAGATCAAAGTATTTGGCACCTAATGGGTTAACTTTTCTCCCATTTAAATCAAGCTTGATACATTCCCTGGGTGGGTGTGACTGGTGCAGGGAGGAGAAGGCCGGCCCCCAGTGAAATCTATCTGGCAACACCCACCTGCACTTAACAAAAGTTAACTCATTAGGTGCCAGATACTTGAATTGATAATATCTCCGCAATGGAGCGGCGAAATTAAACAGAACCAAAAACGTTTTATTCCACTCTGCGGCCGTTATTACATCATGCCTTCAGTTAAACATTAAAAATTTAGTGTTTTAGAGGATTGTAACTGTAGAGGACGCAGGAGTAGCAGACTGAGCGGGTGCAAAGTCCTGAAGCATCGGTACTATGACACGATGGATTAGTGACCTTGTGTAACACTCACAGCCAGTGTAGGGGCAGCAAGCGGGTTTAGGGGACCCACTAGACCATAGGGGGGTACCCAGGCTTACGCTTTAGTGGGAGGGGTTTAACTGAGCACCCACTGCAAGGGGGACGCCAGGTACCACTCCCAGGGCAGTGACCAGGACTGTGAGAGCTGACCCCCAGGACAAAAGACAGACTTGGGTATGGACACAGATGCAGGCAGACACAGGTGAGATGACTAGGGCACACAGTTAGGCCGGTACGGACAGGTATGGTTGGCACGGCAGGGACAGACAGGTATGGGAAGGCAGACCTGGGTACAGGAGACAGACACTGGGGTAATCAAGACCTGAGAACTAGCTAGCTAGCAGACTGAGACACCGACTAACTAAATGCGTTGTGCAGGCACCTCCCCTAATGGGAGGGTGCCACAAATACAGCCCATGGCTAAGAGGCATTTCCCGGAAAAAGTGCGCTGGCTCTTTAAGAGGAGGGTCGGTGCATGTGTGCGTATTAGGTGCAATCCCAGGTAGCTTGTGCCGCATGCACAGTCCCCAGGGTGAGGAGAGTACAGCAGGACACGTCGGTGGCCGGGGGAGTGCGGGGAGGGAGGTGACCCGGCCCCAGGGCAGTAAGTTGTTGTCCCTTCAGGGATGCCGGCGCTAAACCTTGTCCTTGTTGCAACTTTTTCCCCCTCTACAATCAAATAGTAAGTCCATTAATGTCGTTGCTTCTTTTTTGTTTGCTGAGAACAGATAATATGTTTATTATAAATATCCATAAAATATATTTTTAAAATTTTAGAAAAGATCCACAAAGAGATCGATAATGTAATCGGCAAAGATCGATGTCCGTCAATAGAGGACAAGAGCAAGATGCCGTATACAGAAGCCGTGATCCACGAGATCCAGAGATTTGCCGACATCGTCCCCACAGGAGTGCCCCACGCCGTCAGCAAGGACACCACCTTCAGGGGCTACCACATCCCCAAGGTGCGCGACGCTCCTCTTATCCTCCACACATGGTGACAGGTTTTGTGGGTTGGCCTTAGGAAGATTTGGGGTTCAGCGGCTCCTGCACAACCGGGATATTCACTTACAGTCACATCCAATTACTAGAGCCACTTTCATTCCTGTCCATTTTCTTCTTCCACTCCTTACTGAGACACTGATCTCACAATATCAACTAGATCTCGCTCCTACCAACTAGATCTCTCTACTACCAAGTAGATCTCACTCCTACAAACAAGATCTCACTCCTTTCAAGTAGTTCTCACTGCTACCATGTAGATCTCACTCCTACCAACTAGATCTCACTCCTACCAAGTAGATCTCTCTCTTACCAAGTAGATCTCACTCCTACCAACAAGATCTCACTCCTTTCAAGTAGTTCTCACTGCTACCAAGTAGATCTCACTCCTACCAACTAGATCTCACTCCCACCAACTAGATCTTGTTGCTATCAACTAGATCTCGCTCCTATCAACTAGATCTCGCTCCTACCAATTAGATCTTGCTCCCACCAACTAGATCTCACTCCTACCTATAGATCTCACTCCTAGCAACTAAATCTCACTCCCACCAACTAGATCTCACTCCTACCAATTAGATCTCGCTCCCACCAACTAGATCTCACTCCTAGCAACTAAATCTCACTCCCACTTATAGATCTCCCTCCTACCAACTAGATCTTGCTCCCACCAACTAGATCTCGCTCCCACCAACTAGATCTCACTCCTACCTATAGATCTCCCTCCTATAAACTAGATCTCGCTCCCACCAACTAGATCTCCCTCCTACCAACTAGATCTCACTCCTATAAACTAGATCTCGCTCCCACCGACTAGATCTCACTCCCACCAACTAGATCTCACTCCCACCAACTAGATCTTGCTGCTATCAACTAGATCTTGCTCCTATCAACTAGATCTCACTGCTACCTATAGATCTCACTCCTACCAACTAGATCTCACTGCTACCAACTAGATCTCAGTCTTACCTATAGATCTTGCTCCTACCAATAAGATCTCACATCTCCATGTTTGATATTTCTTTTTCAGGGCAGCCTGGTGTTCCCGGTTCTGACCTCTGTCCTAAAAGACCCCAAACATTTCAAAAACCCCGAGGAGTTTGACCCCGGACACTTCCTTAATGAGAAAGGCGGCTTCAAGAAAAGTGATGGATTTATGCCGTTCTCTACAGGTGAGAGATCAGTACATGGGGATGAAAAAAATATATCTGTAAACTATGATTGTAAATTACCTGTGGTTTATAACAGAGGTCGGTGGAGAGAGGGATGAGCAAGACCAGAAAACACAATGTGATAGAATTGGGGAATCAATTTTTATCTTTTTCTTATAAATATACTTTTTTTAATGATTTTAATAACCATCACAGAAAGCACCAAGACATAACTTATGAGTTTCTTAAAGGGAATCTGTCTGCAGGTTTTTGCTATGTAATCTGAGAGCAGTGTGGTGTAGTGAAATAGATCCTTATTCCCAGTCATGTATGTGGGTTTTTTGTTTTTTTTTCTTTCATTACCATCAGTGTTTTATCAGAGCGAGATTATCACTATAAGACTAGGTGTCTGGTGACTCCCGATCCAGCCACGCCTAATATAATGTACACAGAGAGCTGCCAATCAGTGGTATGGGCGGGGTTATACACAGCTCAGCATTCTGAGCTCTGCTAGCTCTACAGCAGAGAAAACTGTGATTTGCAGCACCCAGTAAATTAAGTAATACACCGCTGGAATCAGGATCTCTGCCTCTGCATCATGATGCTATCAGATTGCATAGCAAAAACCTGCTGACAGAGTCTCTTTAAGGAATCGTGGCTAGAGAATGAGCATGTGCAACATTTGTAGAAAATCTTACAATAAGTCTAAGCATTTTTTTTCTTAAGAGAAAGACTTTTCCACTTGTCAATACACATAGGATTTGATCTTAAAGCCCCCATACACTTCAGAGGAAAGTCGGCAGAAACCGACTGATTTCAGCGGACTCTCTGACCATCTGATGTATGGGCTTCCTGACTCTCCTGAAACAGAGGGGTTCAGCGGACCTTCCGAAATTCCCTGACTCCTTCAGCAGGTGATGTCGGAGGAGAAAAGGGTGAAACAATTGGAATTTCAACGGTCTATTCTATTATTTCCAGGGGTGATAAGCCTCTGCCAGTGATGTTTGGCAGCTGCTTTCTTATTTTTCTCCATTGACAGCATGTGACGACTGAGCTGGGCCTCACACTCATGTGTATGGGGGAGTCTGTGAAGACACACTTTCCCTTTGCTGAGATACAAGATGACAATTGGTGCCTTTAAAATTCTACGGAGAGAAGAGAAGCTTGAGGTGGATTGAAAAATTCTGCAGCAAGTTCTCCTGAAACAACAGTTACAGTTCTGCATAGAATATTATGAGCACCAACCGTCTGGCCTCTAGCTCCTCCCCTCCGTAGAATGTTATGAGCACCAGCTCTCTGTGTCGGCCTCTAGCTCCTCCCCTCCATAGAATATTATGAGCACAGCTGTGTGTCGGCCTCTAGCTCCTCCCCTCCATAGAATGTTATGAGCACCAGCTCTCTGTGTCGGCCTCTAGCACGTCCCATCCATAGAATGTTATGAGCCCCAGCTGTGTGTCGGCCTCTAGCTCCTCCCCTCCATAGAATATTATGAGCACAGCTGTGTGTCGGCCTCTAGCTCCTCCCCTCCATAGAATGTTATGAGCACGGCTTTGTGTCGGCCTCTAGCTCCTCCCCTCCATAGAATGTTATGAGCACAGCTGTGTGTCGGCCTCTAGCTCTTCCCTTCCATAGAATGTTATGAGCACAGCTGTGTGTCGGCCTCTAGCTCCTCCCCTCCATAGAATGTTATGAGCACAGATGTGTGTCGGCCTCTAGCTCCTCCCCTCCATAGAATGTTATGAGCACAGCTGTGTGTCGGCCTCTAGCTCTTCCCTTCCATAGAATGTTATGAGCACAGCTGTGTGTCGGCCTCTAGCTCCTCCCCTCCATAGAATGTTATGAGCACAGATGTGTGTCGGCCTCTAGCTCCTCCCCTCCATAGAATGTTATGAGCACAGCTGTGTGTCTACCTCTAGCTCCTCCCCTCCATAGAATGTTATGAGCACAGCTTTGTGTCGGCCTCTAGCTCCTCCCCTCCATAGAATGTTATGAGCACAGCTGTGTGTCGGCCTCTAGCTCCTCCCCTCCATAGAATGTTATGAGCACAGATGTGTGTCGGCCTCTAGCTCCTCCCCTCCATAGAATGTTATGAGCACCAGCTGTGTGTCGGCCTCTAGCTCCTCCTCTCCATAGAATATTATGAGCACAGCTGTGTCGGCCTCTAGCTCCTCCCCTCCATAGAATGTTATGAGCACAGCTGTGTGTCGGCCTCTAGCTCCTCCTCTCCATAGAATGTTATGAGCACCAGCTGTGTGTCGGCCTCTAGCTCCTCCTCTCCATAGAATATTATGAGCACAGCTGTGTCGGCCTCTAGCTCCTCCCCTCCATAGAATATTATGAGCACAGCTGTGTGTCGGCCTCTAGCTCCTCCCCTCCATAGAATGTTATGAGCACCAGCTCTGTCGGCCTCTAGCTCCTCCCCTCCATAGAATGTTATGAGCACAGCTGTGTGTCGGCCTCTAGCTCCTCCCTTCCATAGAATATTATGAGCCCCACCTGTGTCGGCCTCTAGCTCCTCCCCTCCATAGAATGTTATGAGCCCCAGCTCTGTCGGCCTCTAGCTCCTCCCCTCCATAGAATATTATGAGCACAGCTGTGTGTCTGCCTCTAGCTCCTCCCCTCCATAGAATGTTATGAGCACAGCTGTGTGTCGGCCTCTAGCTCCTCCCTTGCATAGAATATTATGAGCCCCACCTGTGTCGGCTTCTAGCTCCTCCCCTCCATAGAATGTTATGAGCGCCAGCTCTGTCGGCCTCTAGCTCCTCCCCTCCATAGAATATTATGAGCACAGCTGTGTGTCGGCCTCTAGTTCCTCCCCTCCATAGAATGTTGAGCACCACCTGTCTGTCGGCGTCTAGCTCCTCCCCCTCCATAGACCATTATGGGCACCAGCTGTCATCTCCTATTTCTATAGGGGGAAAACCAATGGTTTCGCTCATTTTGACTTGTCATTGCATTTTCTCAGGCAAGCGCATGTGTTTGGGGGAAGGCCTGGCTCGCATGGAGCTCTTCCTCTTTCTAACCACAATACTCCAGAAATTCACCTTGGAGCCCACCGAAGACCGAAAGCATCTGAACATCAGACCCGAGCCCCACACCAACGCCTCCAGACCTCAGTCCTACCGGATGAACGCCGTCCCTCGCCTCTGAGCGGAACACAAAGGAATCCTGGAAATTCCGGACCTGACCCTACAAGACGGCGGCTCCAATACTGGAGAGATCCACTATCGATACAGTGCAAAGACTTATATATATATATATATATATATTTTATTTTTAATGTTTTCATGCCACAATAATCTACACAATAGAATTATAAACGTCCGTGATCATTTTATGTTAATAAAAATATCGGACTGTGACGCGTCTATTTTCCTGGTGGCTGCACAGATTATTTTTCGTGTTTTTCATGATTATTTGTTTTATTGCGGCTGGAATATAATAGACAAGACGACAGATCCGAATACAGTCAGTTGGGTTCATACATTGGGCGCAACGACAACAAGTCACAGGCACTTCAGTATTGTCAGCTGGGTGGAACTTTTGTCTCCCATTGATGCCAGTTATGCTGCCTCCTCCGTTACCAGTGCCATACAAAGTATATGTGATGGCGTCTGGTGATAGAAACCGGTGATGCATGTCCACGTTAGTATAATATGTAAATTATCTGTTACGATCTATGGGCGGAGCATAGATCTCCCAGAAAATTTGTCTCCAGACATTATTTTAAATGAAAGGAAGCGTTACTGGTGTGAGACATGTAAATCAGGAGAGCAGACTGTCAGTCGTTACATGTCTCACACTGGTAACGCCTCATTTTAATGTAAAATAAGCTATGGAAGCGGATTCTCCGGGAGATCTTAATTAATTTACATATAGATTATTCTGGAATAAGACATTGGATCAAAGATATTTTATTAAACTATCACCAACATGCCCATATAAACACGTAGGAGGGCTGACCCTACTAACAGATTCCTTTTAAGTCCCACACTTAGCACATGGTGATAGGTGCCAGTTGTAGTGCGAGCATTCTTGCAAAGACGCCTACTTACTCTCCGCCCCGGCTGGGTTGCTTCCTCCCCCACTATCCTGTGGCCGTCCACGTGTGCCCCTGCTCTCTTTCCCCCTGGGGTGTGTGCAAACAGCTCAGGTTTCCCCAGGAGTGTGCTTAAGGCATGCGCACCTGCCCCTCTCATAATGGGCCAGAGCGGCATTTCTCGGAAATGCCTCTAAGCCTATGGCTGAGACACTAATTATAATGAATAAATAATAATTATAAATATTATAATAAATATATTATATTTATATATTCTAATATATAAATATTATACATAATTATTAATAATTATTTAAGGCACCCTCCCATTAGGGGAGGTGCCTGCACTTCTCTAGTTAGTCTGTCTGCTAGCTAGTTGTCAGGTCCTGTTATCCATGTGTCAGGCACCTGTACCTGTCTTCCCATACCTATTTGTTCCTGTCCATACCCGCCTTACCTGTCTGCCTCTGTCATCCTGCCTTTACCTACCTGCACCTGTGTCCATACCTGAGGCAGTCTCCTGTCCTGGCAGTCACCTGCCACAGTCCTGGTCACCGCCCTGGGAGAGGTACCTGGTGTTACCTTAGTTAAGCCCCTCCCACTAAAGTATAAGCTCAGGTCCTCCCTGTGGTCCAGTAGGTCCACTACCTCTGCTCGCAGCCTCTACTTTAACCACAAGTATTACACCAGTGTAGACACATACTGTAAACAAAGACTGGTGTATCGTGGCCTACGTGTACCCATCTTACCAAATTCCCATCTTCACAACTGTTTATCTGTTATGGCGGAGGAGGTGAGCTGAGCTGATGGTGTCGCTGTCAGAGGCCACATCATCATGCAGTCATTGAAATGAATGGCAGGGCAGATATTCCATTACACCCTCTTCTTCCTCCCAACTAACGTTTAGCCAGAGGCAAAGGAGGCCACGTATCCCATGTATTTGGTACTTCTGCTGTTGGGATTGATGCTGCTGCTAGCAATAGTTATATATTTTTCCATTATATCGGGGGGTTTTGCTACCATGTTTGGGGTTAACATACATGTTTTGACACAAGTAGAACATTTAATGTGTCCAAAACTTTGTGACCACATAAAACAGCGCCCCCTTTGTCCGCTGGCCGTGTCTGGTACTGCGGCTCGTTGCATTCTTCGGTCTCGCACGGAGCGTCTCTGGTCCTGAATCCTTTCTTAATAGTAAAAAATAAAATGAGACGACATCAACGTGAGACCATAAACTGGTTTATTTCATGTACTGCTGTAATTTACAGAAATAAGGATGCGGGCGTCTCGGCCAGAGTGCAGTTATCACATTATCGTCTCCAGGTCTAAGCTTCCATACGGCACAGTCCACGCCTCCCCCAAATACTGTCCTGGGGGGGCAGACCTCATAGAGGTTAATGACAGCGCCGGAGATCTGGTCAGTGTGCGGGCTCGCTGTATACGCTGCCACGATGAAGGCCACGTCTTCCGTTTTGGAGGCATCTGATCTCTTAGATTGGAAAAAAAGGAAAATTTGGGCAAGGTTAGGAAAAATGAACAATCCCTTTAAGGGACACCTCTCCATGAGAACATATACAAACCTCACGATCACTGTGTGTACAGGCTGGCAGCAAAGACTATATCCCTCTTGATCAGTTGTGACGCGGCTTCCATCTTGGCGCAGAGCGTGGCGTCTCCGACCAGTCGAGCGGCGGAGCGCACGTCCCGGCAGGCTTCGTCCAGACGCTGCACGCACCGGACGATCAGGCCCTCCTGTATGTCGGTCAGTGTCATAATCTCAGAAAAGGGCTGAAAATGAAATATACGAAGGATTAGATCTGTGCAAGAATGTTCCTATTCACTGACCGCAAGCAGAGATCCTTACACATGTCCATTATACACTGATTATTCAAAATAAACCCCCCTAATGATGCTGAAAGTCTCCGCAGGAGGCGCTGATTACCATGCCACGAGCCCACTCATAAACCACCTCCGTCAGCCCAAACTTGTACTGGGCAACGAAATCTTCTACTGTCTCCTTCAGGCCGCATTCTCGCTGGACCAGCGCCAAACGCTCCGCCAACTCCCGCACCTTCTTCACGCCCTGCGGGTAACACCAGAGAGCGGTATATTTCCCATGTGTTACTGACACATATACATAGAGAAGGATCACTACAGGGCGTTTCTCAGGTACAGTACACCTATCCATGTACATAGGAGCAGTATTATAGTAGTTATATTCTTGTACATAGGAGGCAGTATTATAGTAGTTATATTCTTGTAAATAGATGTCAGTATTATAGCAGTTATATTCTTGTACATAGGGGCAGTATTATAGCAGTTATATTCTTGTATATAGATGTCAGTATTATAGTAGTTATATTCTTGTACATAGGGGCAGTATTATAATAGTTATATTATTGTACATAGGGGGCAGTATTATAGTAGTTATATTCTTGTACATAGGGGCAGTATTATAGTAGTTATATTCTTGTACATAGGGGGCAGTATTATAGTACATAGGGGGCAGTATTAGGGTATGTGCGCACGTTGCTTTTTACCTGCTTTTTACCTGCTTTTTTGCTGCTTTTTCTTCTGCGCTGTTTAATGCCAAAATGGATGTGTTCTTCTATTCAAGCAAAGTCTATGGGAATTTGGGTTTCTTGTTCACACTATGTTGTTCAAAATGCTGCCTTTTTGTGGCAGAACTTTGGTCAAAAACTCAGCTTTGCAGTGCAAAACCCAAATGGCAAAAACAATTGACATGTTGCTTCTTTGAAAAGCTGAGTTTTTGACCAAAGTTCTGCCTCAAAAAGGCAGCATTTTGAACAACATAGTGTGAACAAGAAACCCAAATTCCCATAGACTTTGCTTGAATAGAAGAACACATCCATTTTGGCATTAAACAGCGCAGAAGAAAAAGCAGCAAAAAAGCAGGTAAAAAGCAGGTAAAAAGCAACGTGCGCACATACCCTCATAGTAGTTATATTCTTGTACATAGGGGGCAGTATTATAGTAGTTATATTCTTGTACATAGGGGGCAGTATTATAGTAGTTATATTCCTCTACATAGGGGCAGTATTATAGCACTTATATTCTTGTACATAGGGGGCAGTATTATAGTAGTTATATTCTTGTATATAGGGGGCAGTATTATAGTAGTTATATTCTTGTACATAGGAGCAGTATTATAGTAGTTATATTCTTGTACATAGGAGCAGTATTATAGTAGTTATATTCTTGTACATGGGGGGGCAGTATTATAGTAGTTATATTCTTGTACATAGGGGCAGTATTATAGTAGTTACATTCTTGTACATAGGGGCAGTATTATAGTAGTTATATTCTTGTACATAGGGGCAGTATTATAGTAGATAAACCCTTTCTTCGATCACCCGCCGGTGGTGTAGTAATATTCCACACATCAGTTGTCTTCTTACCGCCTTCAATGTGTCTGTGAGCCGCGGTTCACACTGGGTTTTATGCTGGAAGACGAGGCAGGAGAGTAGGGCAGCGATCTCCTCGGGGTTCAGGGGTGACAGCGCTCCATCCAGCACCAGCTCCGTCACCAGCAGTTCATGGCTACAAACCTCACAGGCCACGCGACCCTTCAGCTGCACCGCGCCGCCGTCATCTATGTACTTCAGGGTGCGCAGGACCTGACATCACAAGATGACAGCGATGAGACCAAGGAAGACATCCGCAGCAGAAGAGGCGGCTCAGGCCCCGCAGACCGCTACGCTTACTTCTCCAGTGACTTACATTGATTCTTTGCTGATACTCGGGTAAGAGGCTCAGCGACTGCTCCGACGTCAGGAAGCGGAGACGATCCAGCTCATCCATCACCTGCGATCGCTGCTCCAGACGCTGATACTACAAGGATAAAAGGACGGAGTCATGAGAAGGGAAAAAAAGCCACAAGGACAAGGGACGTGGGTACAAAGTCAGTGATGGCGTCACCTGGGAGGTAAAACGGGGGCTGTTGGGGCAGCTGAAGCCCCTCAAGGCCCCTTCCAGTCTCTTCACCCTGCTGACGGCCTCCACCACCTCCAGCTCCTTCAGCTGCAGATCGTTCACCGGGCACAGCGACGTCAGCGATCCCGGGGGCAGGTCGGCCAGCCGCGACAGCTCCTGCGTCACACCGGACACCGCCGGGCCCGGAGGGTCGTTTCTGAGAATGGGGGGGGAAAGATTCATATTGGTCCATGCCCAACAAATGGCCTCAAAGTGGAGGAATACACCCACAATGTTATGGGGGAGGTACCTGAAGCGCGGGGTCTGGCTCCTAGTGACGTCGTCCAGGACTTTATCGGCATGGACCCTTAAGGTCTTCCCGGTTATCATGAGAATTTCGGAGGAGCGGAGCTTCAGGAGCTTGAAGTCACACGGCCCTATAGAGAGAAGGGCAAACCAGTGAAGGCTCATGTAATACGAGCGTGACGACTTCTTGTCTTCAGCCACAATCCGCCACCATAAAGCCATCATCCATGGTCAGACTTGGCAATAGTCACTCGGGTTAGCAGGGTCTAGGAGATCCCGGGATCTTACCCTTTAACCCCTATGCAGGGTTCTGTGCATCACCTCCGGGGACCTTAGGTTGCTTCAGCGGAGTAGCAGCTGGCCGGTAGAGCGGGCTGGGGAAAATCTAACAAGCTAGGCTGGGGCAGGTACAAAATCAGAACCTATCAGTCAGAGGATGGAAGGTCAGTCGGTCGGACCGTCACTCATTCTGGCTGAATGGACATCTTTTTTGAGAAGACCACTAACACTGCAATTTGGGGCAATCAACTCTAAGATATTTTACACAATATGTCGTCTTGTCAGAGCGTCTTACCCTCGGGTCGGAACACTTTGGTCATTAGCAGTTCATCAGGACACGGCACCGTCTTGTCCTTCTCTCCTTGTGGCGTAGAAGCGACCGTACCATCGCGTTTCTTCTCACACAGCACCAGTGTAGTGTAGATCCGATTGGTGGCATCTGAAGACACCTAGAAGGTAGAGGACCATGGCCGTCTGCTGTGGAGTGCGCCGGTCCCTACGTGTATAGTCAGCTCTGGCTGCAATCCTACCTGCAGGATGACTCCGGGCACCCAGGGGTGATAGTCTGTCCGGATGATGACGATACGTCCCGCGCTTAGACACTTCACGCCATTGATGGATTCCACCACCTTTTTCTAGATAACGACACAGATTTGGGACATGTAACTCTTGGAGGTATTGGCTCACTGATCCTTAAAGGAGGCCTCGGCATCCGGCGCGGTGCGATGCTCCTGGGCAGTGTAGCAGAAGGTGATTTTACGCAAGCAAAAAAAGTCGCACCGCGCCGAATCAACCCAATAACGGGTCTATACGTCATGGAATACAAACAAGTCAAATACAGTGCCTTGCGAAAGTATTCAGCCCCCTTGAATTTTTCAACCTTTTCCCACATTTCAGGCTTCAAACATAAAGATAAAAATGTTAATGTTCTGGTGAAGAATCGACAACAAGTGACACAATTGTGAAGATGAACAAAATGTATTTCTTATTTTAAACTTTTGTAAAAAATAAATAACTGAAAATTATGGCGTGCAATATTATTCATCCCCTGTAAGTGAATACTTTGTAGCGCCCCCTTTTGCTGTGATTACAGCTGCAGTCGCTTGGGGTATGTCTCTATCAGTTTTGCACATGGAGAGGCTGAAATTCTCGCCCATTCTTCCTTTGTAAACAGCTGGAGCTGAGTGAGGTTGGATGGAGAGCGTTTGTGAACAGCAGTTCTCAGCTCTTTCCACAGATTCTCGATTGGGTTCAGGTCTGGACTGTGACTTGGCCATTCTAACACCTGGATACGGTTATTTGTGAACCATTCCATTGTAGATTTTGCTTTATGTTTGGGATCATTGTCTTGTTGGAAGACAAATCTCCGTCCCAGTCTCAGGTCTTTTGCAGACTCCAACAGGTTTTCTTCAAGAATAGTCCTGCATTTGGCTCCATCCATCTTCCCATCAATTTTAACCATATTCCCTGTCCCTGCTGAAGAAAAGCAGGCCCATACCATGATGCTGCCACCACCATGTTTGACAGTGTGGATGGTGTTTTCAGGGTGATGAGCTGTGTTGCTGTTACATATCGTTTGGCATTGTGCCCAAATAGTTTGATTTTGGTTTCATCTGAGCAGAGCACCTTCTTCCATATGTTTGGTGTCTCCAGGTGGCTTGTGGCAAACTTTAAACGATACTTTTTATGGATATTTTTGAGAAATGGCTTTCTCCTTGCCACTCTTCCATAAAGGCCAGATTTGTGCAGTGTATGACTGATTGTTGTCCTATGGACAGACTCTCCCACCTCAGCTGTAGATCTCTGCAGATCATTCAGAGGGATCATGGGCCTCTTGGCTGCATCTCTGATCAGTCTTCTCCTTGTGTGAGATGACAGTTTGGATGGACGGCCGGGGCTTGGTAGATTTGCAGTGGTATGATGCTCCTTCCATTTCAATATGATCGCATGCACAGGGCTCTTTGGGATGTTTAAAGTTGAGGAAATCTTTTTGTAACCAAATCCGGCTTTAAACTTCTCCACAACAGTATCATTTTTTTAATCCAATTAGTTTTTTTATTGAAAACACGGCAGATGCAAAATCATACATGGTAATTTAAGAGAACATTTGTCCACTGCCTGCACATGAGGGCTCCATACATTAATATACTCCGAGACAATCCAGTTACAATTCCTCTGCCTTACACTTTAACCACACAACAACATGGGGAGGGAGGAGAGGGGAGGAAAGATGGGGACTTCATTCAAGTAAGGGGGAACAAGAACAAAGGGGGAGGGGAAGAAGGTAGGGTTGGGGGGAAGTGGGGGGGGGGGGTTAGTAGGGGTACAGGGTTAGATGCCTGCCTGCATTACCAACCCCAGTCCACCAGCCGGGGCCATCAACTCCTCCTAGATTTCTCTCATAAACTGCTGCCTCAGTCAGGGTCTCAATGCTTTAGCCCCCTGGCTAGCCGAGCCAGGGCTATAATTCCTTCGGCTCTATCTCAACTAGGTGCTCTTTGCCCGGGGAATAGTTGTGTAATAGGTGTTGCATGGCTGGATGACAGCCAGGGTTCCCATATTGTAAGAATTCTAGTTTTTTGTTTTAGGGAGTGGGCAAGGCATATTCATATTGGCATTGTTGGTCGATCCTACTATATAACTCGGCTCCAGAGGGAGCTTCAGTGGCCTTCCACGAATGGCTCAGACACTGTCTGGCAGCTATTAGAATTTGCACAATCAGTCCCCTAAAATTCTGCGGGTACGAGTCTATTCCCAATTCAGAACTGCCAGCCCTGGGTTGGGGTTGGTGTGCACACCTGTCATTTCACTAATGAGTCTGAAAACTGCTATCCAAAAAGGTTGGACCCTCGGACAGTGCCACCAACAGTGTCCCAGTGATCCCCTCTGGAGGCAGCCCTTCCAACAGAGCGGTGAGTAGTTGGGAATGTAATGCACCAATTTTGCCGGCGTATGGTACCAACGTAGATGCACCTTTTTCAGCTGTTCCAAATGGTTAATGCATTTTGAGGATCTTTGCACCCACTGTGTCGCAGTATGCCACGCCGAGGGGGAGGTGTTAATGCCTAAATCTGATTCCCATTTAGTCATGTATGGGAGCTTTTGCTCGTCAGAGGGGTTGTTCAACCATTTGTAGGTTAAAGAGATTCCCGGTTGCCTCATTAGTTTTTTAAACAATAGTGCCTTAACAGTGGGTAAGGTCGGGTTTGATCACGGGGGGAATTTTGTGCTTAGAAAATGGCGAATCTGCAGGTGTTGATAAAAACACCCCTTTAGGGAGGGGTGCTCCCGAAGTATATCGTTGAAGGGCCTAATCTCTGCACCATCGTAAAAGTGCGCCAAAACTCCAAAACCCGCTGTTTCCCATCTACTCAAATTTGTATATGGAATGTAAAAAAAAATTGTTTAAAAGAACAGAGAGTCCTCAGTGGTTGATACCTTTTAATGGCTAACTGAAAAGATGGTAATAATTGCAAGCTTTCGAGACTACTCAGGTCTCTTCATCAGGCATGGTATAACACAAAATCTGAAGAGTCACGTATTTATACACAACAGGACTTAGAATAGTGCAGTAAAAAAAAAAAAAAAAAAAAAAAAAAAAAGAACAAGTTATATGAAACAGAACTATCTCTATGGCAGGGGGACAAGCTGTTCTAGCCATAAATACTGATGCAGTTCAGTGTGAAAGTTTTATTGTCCTTTGATAAGGGTCTGGTCCAGGGCTGTGACATGCTCGGATGGTCAGAGGAGCACATCTTTTAACTGATGTAAAAAGACATGAATCCATGAGACACATTCATTCCTTCTCTGAATGTGTCAAAGGTCATCATAAGTTTGTACTCCCATAGTCTCCTGTCTCTCTGGGACTTGAAGTTTCCTTTCAATACCAGCAATTTCATGTCCATGATGCTGTGGTCTGGGTTACAAAAATGTTTGGCCACAGGTAGATCCATCCTTTTTTCTCTAATTGTGTGGCGGTGAGAATTCATCCTTGTCCTGAGCTGTTGTCCTGTCTCCCCTACATACAGACCCCCAGTTGGACATTTGGTACATATAATTAAGTACACCACATTGGTTGTGGTGCAGCTGAACGTACCTGGGATCTTGTAGTCCTGATGTGATCTGGGAATCTTTATCTTGTCCGTTGTCAATATTAATGGACAGGTCTTGCATTTTTTCTGGTTGCAGGGAAATGTTCCTGTTGGTGTTGGAGAGGACAGGGAGCTTCTGACAATGATGCTTCTTAGATTTGGGGGCTGTCTAAAACACAGAAGTGGGGGGTCTGGAAAAATAGATTTTAACCGGGCATCTTTTTGCAGTAATGGTTGTAGTTTCCGTGCAGCTCCTCTAAACACCTCCAGATGTGGATTGTAGTGGATTGTACTACAATCCACATCTGGAGGTGTTTAGAGGAGCTGCACGGAAACTACAACCATTACTGCAAAAAGATGCCCGGTTAAAATCTATTTTTCCAGACCCCCCACTTCTGTGTTTTAGACAGCCCCCAAATCTAAGAAGCATCATTGTCAGAAGCTCCCTGTCCTCTCCAACACCAACAGGAACATTTCCCTGCAACCAGAAAAAATGCAAGACCTGTCCATTAATATTGACAACGGACAAGATAAAGATTCCCAGATCACATCAGGACTACAAGATCCCAGGTACGTTCAGCTGCACCACAACCAATGTGGTGTACTTAATTATATGTACCAAATGTCCAACTGGGGGTCTGTATGTAGGGGAGACAGGACAACAGCTCAGGACAAGGATGAATTCTCACCGCCACACAATTAGAGAAAAAAGGATGGATCTACCTGTGGCCAAACATTTTTGTAACCCAGACCACAGCATCATGGACATGAAATTGCTGGTATTGAAAGGAAACTTCAAGTCCCAGAGAGACAGGAGACTATGGGAGTACAAACTTATGATGACCTTTGACACATTCAGAGAAGGAATGAATGTGTCTCATGGATTCATGTCTTTTTACATCAGTTAAAAGATGTGCTCCTCTGACCATCCGAGCATGTCACAGCCCTGGACCAGACCCTTATCAAAGGACAATAAAACTTTCACACTGAACTGCATCAGTATTTATGGCTAGAACAGCTTGTCCCCCTGCCATAGAGATAGTTCTGTTTCATATAACTTGTTCTTTTTTTTTTTTTTTTTTTTTTTTTTTTTTTTTTTTACTGCACTATTCTAAGTCCTGTTGTGTATAAATACGTGACTCTTCAGATTTTGTGTTATACCATGCCTGATGAAGAGACCTGAGTAGTCTCGAAAGCTTGCAATTATTACCATCTTTTCAGTTAGCCATTAAAAGGTATCAACCACTGAGGACTCTCTGTTCTTTTAAACAATTTTTTTTTATCTCTACTGGCTAACACGGTACAAAGATATATTTTACTTGTATATGGAATGTGGGATTCTATTGATCTGAGCGAAATTTCTGACAGCGGGACCTGGATCTTAGGGATCATCTCACTGCGCCATATGGCTATCGATGCTGTCATAGTAGGGAGACACAGGGTGGACCTAGTACGTTTTAGATATTCCACCTCCATCAGTTTCCTCGTCGAACCCTGGTCTGTCAGAGAGTTCTCAAGTTGAACCCACCTATGGGAGCTCTCCGTGTTCCACCATTCTTTGAGTGATTCTATAAGAGAAGCTTTATAATAGGCCATCACATTAGGCGTACCCAGACCTCCCATTCCATATGGCAGATGCATAATCTTACTAGCAACTCTAGCTCTTTTATTACCCCAAATAAACTTATTGGTCAACGACTGCAGTTTTATCAAATATCTATATGGAATTTTAAGAGGGAGACACCTAAACATATACAGCAGCTTAGGAAGGAACGTCATCTTAAAGGATTGAATTCTCGCCATCCAAGATAGCGACAACTTCTCATACCTGCCTAGAGCCTGACCCAAGTTTTTGAGTAGGTGATCGAGATTGGATCTGATGAGGGAATGGGTTGGTGTCAAACGGATACCTAGATAAGGGATACTATCTTCGCACCACTGGAAAGGAAAGGCTGCCTCCAAAATCCTTCTGGATCTTGCGGGTACATTAAATGGTAGTACTAAGGACTTCGTGGCATTCAATTTGTAATAAGACACCTCAGAAAAGGTCGACAGGGTGGACATCACTGCTGGAAAGGAATATTCAAGGTTAGTACATGATATTATTACATCATCCGCATATAGACCCAATTTATGTTCATGCTCCCCTACCCTTATACCAGTTATGTTCGGGTTCACCCTAATTGCCTCCGCCAGAGGTTCCACCACCAGAGCAAAAACAATAGGGGACAGCGGGCACCCCTGGCGGGTGCCATTGGTTATAGAAAATTTTAATGAGCGAAAACCCGAGGCTAGAACTGAAGCATTTGGGTGAGAGTACAAGGCCAAAACAGATGACTTAATTCTTCCTTCAAAACCAAATTTCATAAGCACTCTTTCCAGATATCCCCAGTGCACCCTATCAAAGGCCTTTTCGGCGTCGAGTGACAAGAATACACCAGGGACACCCGACTTCTCCATCACCCCAATTAAATCCAGCATCCGCCTGGTGCCATCTTTGGATTGCCTGCCCGCCACAAAACCCACCTGATCCGGGGCTACCAAGGAGGGGATTATTTTATGGAGTCTGGTGGCTACCATTTTTGAGTAAATTTTTAAATCACAGTTGAGCAATGAAATTGGTCTGAAATTCCCAGGGGTATCTGCCGTTTTCCCCGGTTTGGGTAGTGTAGTGATAACTGCTTCTAGGTTCTCTGAGGAAATAGTCCCGGCCGTTTGCCACAAATTAAAGGTCTTTAGTAAAAAAGGGGCTAGAATAGAGGCAAATTGCTGATAATATTCATAGGGAAGCCCATCCGGGCCTGGGGCTGAGTTTCGTTTAGAAGCTCTAATGGTGTCCAAAATTTCCTGTATAGTAAAGGGAAGATTTAAAGATTCTAATTGCCGGTCTGAGACCCGAGGCAATTCCAGACCGTCCAAAAACTCCTGAATTTTTTCCGGTGTTGGCTGAGGGGTTTGCGGGTCATCCCTTAAATTGTACAGGGCAGCATAATACTTGGCAAAGGCGTCTGCTATCCCATTAGGGTGCCTTATAAGTGATCCGTCGGGGCCCTTCAAAAATTCAATTTTAGATTTAATTTCCTGTTTTTTTGTTCTAGCTAGTAAGGTGCTGGCTCTATCCCCCATCGCATAAAAAGTTGATTTACTCTTTTTAAGATTATGTTCATATCTATACAACAGGAGGGATCGCAGTTGAAACCTGCAAGTAAGAATTTCCCTGGACAGTGTAGACGACGGGGAGGCCTTGTTAATAGTTTCTAAGTGTTGAATATGGGCTATAATTTCTTTAATTTCTGCTTCTCTTTGCTTTTTCAAGAATGATGCAGTTTTTAAAAACTGCCCTCTAATAACTGATTTGTGTGCAGCCCATAAGGTCTCGTCAGAGACCTCCCCATTGTCATTATGTCCAAAGTATTCCAACAGGCCTGCCACAACCTCCTCCTGAACGTTCTTTTGGTTCAGTAAACTAGTATTAAGTCTCCACTGAGGCACCATAAATCCACTAGTAGAGTCCTGTACCACCAAAGTTATCGGAGCATGATCCGACCATGTTATCAGACCCACTTCAGCACCCGTACACTTGTGAACAGTCTTACTATCCGTCAGGAAGAAGTCGATCCTGCTGTACGACCGATGCCTTGGGGAAAAGAAAGTATAGTCCCTTTCCGATGCATGAAGGTATCTCCATATGTCATGTAGATGAAACTTCGCGACCAACTGTTTCAGTTCCTTTCCTGACTTAGCGGACCCCGCCGAGCAGTCCATAGATCGGAAAACTGGAGTGTTAAAGTCACCGCAGATTATCTCTGACCCCTGTGCGGTGCTCCTAAACATCTGGAAAAATTTCCGGGCAAATGTTAGTTGAGATGAGTTTGGAGCGTAAATCGATGCCAAGGTATACAAAAGCCCATTCAGGAGGCACTTTAGAATAATATATCTCCCGTCTGCACCATAGGTTACATCAATCATTTTGAAAGCCACAGAGTTTTTAATCAGGATAGCCACTCCTCCTTTTTTTTTTTTTTTGAGTCATTTGCAAAGAACATATGTGGAAATCTTGGATGTAGTAGCCTTTTATTGTCATCAGTAAGAAGGTGAGTTTCTTGAATACATGCTATATCACATTTGGATGCTATAACTTCTCTCCACAGCATGGATCTTTTTGCAGGAGAATTGAGACCCTTCACATTGAGAGACAGAAACTTAATACTCATGGCGGATCCCAGAAAGGACGATGTTTCCAGGCAGGCCGACTGAGAGGCATAGGGCAGGCAGAGGCAGGCAAGGAGGACCAGTTAGGGACGGTGCACGGGTGGAGGGAAAAAACAACAAAAACAAAAAAACTTGAATACCTCAGCTTCATCCTTACCGGACAGCTGGGAAGTACTTGCTCGCCATAGGCGAGAACAACAGAGGGCTTAAGTGACATCACAGGTCACATGAGAGCTACACACGCCTGCGGCTGGCGAGACTCCCTCACGCTGGTTCCCACTCAGGATTGATCTTTTTCTTCTGAGCATCCCCCTGCTCCCGGCGTGAGTCTGAGTGCATTGTAAGGGGTAATCCCCAGGACTCGCGTAGTTTGCTCAGTTGAGGAGGGGACTGTCATACATGTGTTTTAGAATCCCTGAAGATAATCAATTTCACCGGGAATCCCCATTTATAGTGTATGTCATGCTCCCTCAGGATTCTGGAGAACTGGGAAAATTCTCTTCTTTTTGCCAGAGTTGCAGCAGACAGGTCCGGGAACACCTTTAAATCAATAAATTCATCTGGGAGGATAGGGTTATCCCTCAGTATCTGGAGCACTGCTTCCAGCGTGTCCCTGGGCAGAGTGGGGTCGATACCTTTAGGTTTAGGGATTCTATGTATTCTATCCACTATGAGATCTTTCTGTGTGTTCTGGGAGCAGTAGTTGGAGAAACTTGTGAAAGAAATCTGGCAGCTCTTTATCAGCTACTGACACAGGAATGCCCCTAATTTTAAGATTGTTCCTTCTGGATCTGTCTTCCAGATCCCCAAGCTTGTTTTTCAGTATTCCCACCTCCTCCTCTAACGCTGTGTTAGCATCAATCAGATCATTGTGTGACTGAGCAAGTTCGGCCATTTTAGACTCCACATGGTCTGTACGGTCCCCCAGTGATTTGATTTCCTCCTTAACTTCTTTAATCATGTTCTTAAGATCCCTGAAATCCTCCTGCAGTGATGACTTCAGAGAACTGAGCAGGGCTTGCAGCCTTTCCTCTGTGAGAGGAGTGCCTGTGCCACTGCTTCCCAACCCTGTCTCTTCCTGGTGTAAGGGAGACACTGCAGCAGCAGACATCTTCTGAGGAGAGGGGGATCCCCTATCCCTGGGATAAAAGTCAGTAAGCTTGGCTGGGGGGCCAGATTTCCGGGGTCTACCCTTTGGCATACTGTGCAGGGGGGATTACTCACTGTTTCAGAGGAGAGTTCTCAGCGATTTGAAGCAGCTTTGAGCCAGTTTGTACAGCCACAGCACAGAGCTTCTCTCTTAAGCAGCCATTGCCTTCAGCATGCAGGCCACACCCCCCTCCACAACAGTATCATGGACCTGCCTGTTGTGTTCCTTGGTCTTCATGATGCTCTGTGTGCTTTACACAGAACCCTGAGGCTATCACAGAGCAGGTGCATTTATACGGAGACTTGATTACACACAGGGGCTTATATTTATCATCATCAGTCATTTAGGACAACATTGGATCATTCAGAGATCCTCAATCAACTTCTGGAGTGAGTTGCTGCACTGAAAGTAAAGGGGATGAATAATATTGCACGCACTAATTTTCAGTTATTTTTTAAAAAAGTTTAAAATAAGCGATAAATTTCCTTCCCCTTCACAATTGTGTCCACTTGTTGTTGATTCTTCACCAGAACATTAACATTTTTATCTTTATGTTTGAAGCCTGAAATGTGGGAAAAGGTTGAAAAATTGAAGGGAGCTGAATACTTTCGCAAGGCACTGTATATCCACCAGTGTACATGGATAATTGATAAATCAAACATGGAGTGATTGGATTATTACCTGCAGCATCTCCCTGGTGTAGACGAGCTCCTGCACAGTCACAAAATAGTCATACAGGTCCGCCAGGTCCCCGGAGCACTCCACGTCCCCCATGTCGCCCAGCGTCTTGGTCAGGACCTTAATGCGCTGTTCATGGGCCTTGGAAATAAACACAACTCAGTGGTGACTTCCAGCATAACCAGACAGAGAGCATGCTGGGAGTTGTAGTTTCTCATCACCCCCAGTTGGAGATCATGGAAGTAACCGCATCATGTAGGGAACACAACAGTCCCAATCTGGTTCTGCGATCCTACATTTTTACCCCCGTGGTGGACAGGACGTGGTTACCACTCACCTTGCTATCCTTTTGGGTGTGGGCTTCGGCAAAGCTCCTCTTCATCATGTCCTCCACTCTCAAAGCCTCGACGCGGAGGAGATTCAGGATCATGGAGTACGTGAGACGGAACTGGGAGTGCAGCTGAGTCGGCTTCCCCTGGACCGGAGGAGGCAGGGAGGTTAGTAAGGACAGACAGTAATGTACAGGACTCCCATCATGAGCAACAATCTCCAGCCCTCCTGTGCAGCCTAAAAAATTCTGAGTGACCTGCAGATTTCATGATGCCGCCCCTCCGCAGCAGCACCACAGACCCTCCTCGCCTAGACTGACAGGCTCCTCCAACCCCTGAAGAAGGCGGCCGCAGCGCACAACCCCAAGAACATTAATGACCCCTGAGGAATGGGCTAAGACCCCCTAGGATCGCCGGTGTATGGTGATGCATCACGTCTGCAGCGGGTTATAACAGCCAGAGGCACGACACTCGTCACCAAGGGGTGAATGATGCGGTAAAAGTGCCATTTTGCGCTGAATTTGGAGAAACCACTCCTTGAGTTAGTTGTGGAGCTTTTGCATTGTTCTTGGTTTATTGCAAAACTGCAGAAAGTTTGTAAATTCTGCTCATAAACCAAATTCATCATCAAAGTTAGAAAATTGCACCTGTACCTCTCTCCCCATCATCCTCCTCATCCTCACCATCATCATCTTGTGTAGGTCACTCATCTCGGGCACGTCAGATTTGCACAGGATGATCACCATGCCGGTGTTGTCCAGTCCTCGGCGTCCTGCGCGCCCGGCCATCTGTATGTACTCTCCTGTGTGAGGACGCATCGGCATGAAAGCCCCCGATAATCAGACCCGAGTGCGCCCACTGATCCGCATTAAGCCCCCGATAATCAGACCCGAGTGCTCCCACTAAACCACATTAAACCCCCCGATAATCAGACCCGAGTGCTCCTACTAAACCACATTAAACCCCCCGATAATCAGACCTGAGTGCTCCCACTGCTCCGCATTAAAGCCCCGATAATCAGACCCGAGTGCTCCTACTAAACCACATTAAACCCCCCAATAATCAGACCCGAGTGCTCCCACTAAACCGCATTAAACCCCCCAATAATCAGACCCGAGTGCTCCCACTGCTCCGCATTAAACCCCCCAATAATCAGACCTGAGTGCTCCCACTGCTCCGCATTAAACCCCCCAATAATCAGACCTGAGTGCTCCCACTGCTCCGCATTAAACCCCCCAATAATCAGACCTGAGTGCTCCCACTGCTCCGCATTAAACCCCCCAATAATCAGACCTGAGTGCTCCCACTGCTCCGCATTAAACCGCCCAATAATCAGACCTGAGTGCTCCCATTGCACCGCATTAAACCCCCAATAATCAGACCTGAGTTCTCCCACTGCTCCGCATTAAACCCCCCAATAATCAGACCCGAGTGTTCCCACTGCTCCGCATTAAATCCCCCCTATAATCAGATGACGTACCCGGGGTCAGGTCTCTGAAGTTGGATCCATCGTGTTTTCTGATGGAATCGAACACCACGGTGCGGGCCGGCATGTTCACCCCCATAGCAAAGGTCTCTGTGGCAAAGAGGATCTGAGGAGCACAAAGTGACACCATGAACCCGGTGGCTACAGCATTGACCATTCCTCAGTTATTCCTCCTGAAAATGTATGATAAATTGGCGTTACCGTTCCCGTTTAATGGGGTGCGTGCCTAATATCAGATCAATAAGTGCTGCAGAGTATGATCACAGCCAACTGTCCATGTATTCAGCTACTTCCAGGAGGAATAACAGAGGAACATTATAATGCAGACATTATGGGTCGCTCTTCCTATAGATGCAATGAATACCGACCTTGACGAGTCCGCGGCTGAATAACATCTCCACCACCTCCTTCAGGATGGGCAGGATCCCGCTGTGATGGATCCCGATCCCCCTCTTCAGGAGATCCAGCATATGCAGCACCTGCAATCACCACACATGTATCTGCAGACATGCTGGGAGTTGTGGTACCTTGCTGCTGTGGGATGTGGCCACAGACGCTCTTTCCATACCTGGGGGAGCTGCCGGTCGCCCCCGCGCAGCCGGCTCAGGCACTTGTTGTAGTAGGTCTGGATTTCGCTCTTTTCGGACGCCGTGCACAAGTCTACGGTGGTCAGCGCTCCGGCGTTCTGCTCGCACCGGGACCGGGAGAACGTGAACACCACGACGGGCAGAGCGTCCCTCTGCCGCAGGGACTGGATGAGCGACAGCCACGTGCCCTTATCCTGCAGGAGACACCGCGACATTAACCCTTCACCGGCCTCCTCCTCAATGACCGACCATCTGTCAGCGTCACTTACATGTCCGGCGCCTCCTCCATGCGGGTGTTTGGCTCCAAATGTCTGCGAGTACTTAGAGGAGCGCTCCTTCTTTGCTTCGACCGCAGCGTAGTATCTGCACAGACAGGAGAGGGGCTTCCATTAGAGCCCGCGCTATGTGACTGCAGTTCCCGAACCCCTGGTGGCGCCCGCAGAGAATACAAGTGCCCTATATACCAGCCTGTACCCTGCAGCCTGCCAGGAGACTATGGAAGGTAAATATACCATTGAGGGTAATGAAAGCTCCCCCTAGTGGTGGCTGCAGGAAGCCTGAAATTAAACTATTAGCTCAAGAGGTCAGTCCAGAGCTGGAAACAAAGTTTCGTGCCTATGTGTTGTTCTTAGTATTGCATCTCATCCCCCATATAATTCAATATGGCTAAGATGCAATATCAGACACGGCCCATCTGCAAACAGGGCGCTGGTTCTGGGGGGGGAAAAAAAAAAAAGACCATTTTCGTTTAAAGGGAACCAACCACCAGGTTTTTGCCCTATAAAATTAGAGGCAGTGACATAATGGCGCTAGGACGCGGATTAAAATGATTGCTATTGTGACGTCTTGAAAAAAATAGAGCCATAGCACCGTGATCTCCAGCGCCATTATATTGACACTGTTGAGCCAAATATGAGCAGAGGCGGTGCAGGTGCAGATTGATTTTTTTTTTTCCTCCCATCAGCCACTCATATTTGGCTCCACACTGTGTTCCAAAAAATGGCGCTGGAATCATTGCAAGTGGGTACTGAGATCTCTGGTGCCATTTTATTGAAGATGCTATTGAGACTAATATTAGTGGAGGTGGCGCATGCGCAGATTGATTTTTTTTTTCCCATCAGCGCATGCGCCGTTGCCGCTCATATTCGACTCCAGTGTCTCAATAAAATGGTGCTGCAGTCAATACATGCGTGTACTGTGATCTCCAGCACCATTTTATTGAAGACACTGTGAAGCCAAATATGAGGCGGTGCATGAGCAGAATGATTTTTTTTTTCCATCAGTGCATGCACCACCGCCACTCATATTCGGCTCATCAGTGTCTTCAATAAAATGGCGCTGGAATCAGTGAATGCATGTACCGTGATCTCTAGAGCCATTTTACTGAAGACACTATGGAGCCAAAGATGAGCAGAGGCTGAGCATGTGCTCATTTTTTTTTTCTCCCATCAGCGCATGCACCACCGCCACTCATATTTGGCTCCACAATGCCTTCAATAAAACAGCGCCGGAATCAGCGCATGTGTGTACCGAGATCTCCGGCGCCATTTTATTGAAGACACTATTGAGCTGAATATGAGCGGCGGCGACGCATGCGCAGATTAATTTTTTTTTTCCTCCCATCAGCGCCTGCACCGCTGCCGCTCATATTCAGCTCCACACTATCTCCAATAAAATGGCGCCAGAATCAGCACAAGTGTGTACCAATATCTCCAGTGCCATTTTATTGAAGACACTATTGAGACTAATATTAGTGGAGGCGACGCATGCGCAGATTGGTTTTTTTTTCTCCCATCAGCGCATGCGCCGCCAAGGCTCATATTCAACTCCACAGTGCCTTCAATAAAATGGCGCTGGTGATCACGATACATGCATGCGCAAATTCATTTTTTTTGTTTTCCCATCAGCGCATGCGCTGCCGCTCATATTAATCTGCACAGTGTCCTCAGTAAAATGGTGGTGGAGATCGCGGTACACGCATGCACTGATTCTGTCAAGGGAGGAATTTGCGTTGAAGACTTATATCAATGTATATAAGACAAAGAACACAGACATGCTCTCTTTTCAGCCAGCGTCAGCCTGAAAGATATTTACAAAAACTTTTCCATTTGCTCACACATTCTGATAAAGAATAATTAGGGGGGAGTGCATATGGGCAGCATTGGGAGAATGCATGAGATTATACATCATCCCAAATAATACACTTTGAAGGCAGTAAGCGACGATGAGTTTCTGTAGAAATAATACATGGGAGTATGGGATCACCTGCCTCATCCCACAAATACTACATTCCTTCTCCTGTGAATTTTACTGATAAGGCTACCAATTAACTTAATGAATATCTCCTTTGTTCATTTATACTTTGGCTAACTTTTTCAATATACAGCTTAGAATTATATTATGGGTCCATGCGATAGCTACATAGACAGACAGACAATTTTGCATCTACATCTACATTTTGATTATTTACATACACAGATATTCTTATTACGTTTAAACAAACATACTACAGCTCAGGTGACCTCCACAATTCCAGTGCCATTTTATTGAAGACATCACAATGCGCATGCGCTGCCAACAGCGGTAATGGCGGCGGCGGTGCGGCACAGCCTTTATTTTATAGGGCCACAACCTGGTGCTTGGTTTCCTTTAATCCTGGACAACCTGCTTAGGATATGTGAGATATAAAGCCCCCAATTCCTCCATGTGGTAAGACCTTGGCTGACGGGTGAGGGACTTACCCCTTGGTTTGGAAGGTCCCCGTTGCGTCCTGCAGCAGAAAAAACTGGTTGAGTGTTTTCTGACTATTTCCCGTGTATAGATAATGCTCTAGAGGGACCGGCCTCTTGGATGTACTGATCACGTAAATCTTCTTCTTCTTAATTCTCCTGTTAAATATATTTTAAAAAAAATCAAAAATTAATACCCTGTAAGTCTCTGACGGCCCCTCGCCCGATCCCCGCCGCGATGCTGCCATCTTGGTGGTCTGGTGAAGCCAAGCCACGTGCCAAGCTTTATAGAAGAGCAATATGTTTAAAATACTATAATCCGTAGTACGACTTCTCCCTTGGACTTAAACTTTATTTAATATTCTTTGTTTATCAAAATATGAAAAAATAAAAAAAGTTTAAAAAAAACACTTTTTTTTTCACATTAGAAAAAGGAAAATCATCCTACTTGATATCGCTGTGTCCGCATTCCTCACTATCAAAATATAAAATTAATCCGGATGGTAAAATGTCATAAATACAAAAAAATCAGGATGGCAGAATTATTGGTTTTCACTACCCTTAAAAATGCAATTAAAAGCTACCACAAGTGGTTAAGTAAAAAAAGAAAAAACAAAAAAACCCCCAAACCTAATGAAGTAAAAGAAACAAACTAACTAACTATCTCACAGCTCCATCAATGGAAAAATAAAACATCAAAAAATGTCGCCGGAAACTAAAAAAAAAAAGTAAACATTTTTTGATGTTTTATTTTTCCATTGATGGAGCTGTGAGATAGTTCGTTAGTTTTACTTCATAAGGTTTTTTTTTTTAACGGAATAACGCTTAGAATTAGTTTAAGCTACTAAAATAAAAAAAATGAAGCAAAAAAAGGAAAAGGGCCCAAACATAAAACCCAAAAAGAAACAACCCTAACCACTGACTAAGTGGGGGCTACTTGGACCTAGGCTGCCTGAAAGGCCATCGAGAGCTTCTTGTACCTCCTTAAGAACTGGGGGATAGAGCAGAGTGTAATGTACCTAAAATAGGGAAGGAGTGCTGAGATAGAAAAAGATACAACAGTAAATTAAAACAAACCATGAAATACAAAGTGGAGAAATAAAGGTCTGACTACTAGGAGAGTATGCAACCAACATACTATTAAAGTGAACCAATTTCAAGGATTTTCCTATATAACCTATAGCCAGTGCTATACTGGCACTATCAGGCTGATTCTATACATACAGTGCTATACTGGCACTATCAGGCTGATTCTATACATACAGTGCTATACTGGCACTATCAGGCTGATTCTATACATACAGTGCTATACTGGCACTATCAGGCTGATTCTATACATACAGTGCTATACTGGCACTATCATGCTGAGTCTATACATACAGTGTTATACTGGCACTATCAGGCTGATTCTATACATACAGTGCTATACTGGCACTATCAGGCTGAGTCTATACATACAGTGCTATACTGGCACTATCAGGCTGATTCTATACATACAGTGCTATACTGGCACTATCAGGCTGATTCTATACATACAGTGCTATACTAGCACCATCAGGCTGAGTCTATACATACAGTGCTATACTGGCGCTATCAGGCTGATTCTATACATACAGTGCTATACTGGCACTATCAGGCTGATTCTATACATACAGTGCTATACTGGCACTATCAGGCTGATTCTCTACATACAGTGCTATACTGGCACTATCAGGCTGATTCTATACATACAGTGCTATACTGGCACTATCATGCTGAGTCTATACATACAGTGTTATACTGGCACTATCAGGCTGATTCTATACATACAGTGCTATACTGGCACTATCAGGCTGATTCTATACATACAGTGCTATTCTGGCACTATCAGGCTGATTCTATACATACAGTGCTATACTGGCACTATCAGGCTGATTCTATACACACAGTGCTATACTGGCACTATCAGGCTGATTCTATACATACAGTGCTATACTGGCACTATCATGCTGAGTCTATACATACAGTGCTATACTGGCACTATCAGGCTGATTCTATACATACAGTGCTATACTGGCACTATCAGGCTGATTCTATACATACAGTGCTATACTGGCACTATCAGGCTGATTCTATACATACAGTGCTATACTGGCACTATCAGGCTGATTCTATACATACAGTGCTATACTGGCACTATCAGGCTGATTCTATACATACAGTGCTATACTGGCACTATCAGGCTGATTCTATACATACAGTGCTATACTGGCACTATCAGGCTGATTCTATACATACAGTGCTATACTGGCACTATCAGGCTGATTCTATACATACAGTGCTATACTGGCACTATCATGCTGAGTCTATACATACAGTGTTATACTGGCACTATCAGGCTGATTCTATATATACAGTGCTATACTGGCACTATCAGGCTGATTCTATACATACAGTGCTATACTGCCACTATCAGGCTGATGCTATACATACAGTGCTATACTGGCACTATCAGGCTGATTCTATACATACAGTGCTATACTGGCACTATCAGGCTGAGTCTATACATACAGTGCTATACTGGCACTATCAGGCTGAGTCTATACATACAGTGCTATACTGGCACTATCAGGCTGAGTCTATACATACAGGGCTATACTGGCACTATCAGGCTGATTCTATACATACAGTGCTATACTGGCACTATCAGGCTGAGTCTATACATACAGTGCTATAGTGGCACTATCAGGCTGATTCTATACATACAGTGCTATACTGGCACTATCAGGCTGATTCTATACATACCTGTAGTGGGCAGCTCGGATGTTTAGGCTTTGAAATCCAAGAAAGTAAAGTTTATAAAATCTGCAGCTTCTTGAGTGACAGCAGCTGAGGATCAGATAATATCTGGGGGGTTCATAGTTAATCCCCCCTGTTAGAATTAGCATAAGTATTATACCTATCGATTTACTTTTTCACTAGCAGGTCCTGTGTGGTGAGGTCATACTCATGTGACCAGAAGGGGCGGGGCCTCAGCCAACAGAAAAATGTTGCTTCCTGGTATCCATCTTTGTTGGCTGAGGCCCTGCCCCTTCTGGTCACATGGGTATGACCTCACCACAGGTCCTGCTATTGAAAACGTAAATCGATAGAATTAGCCTTAGTATTATACCTAACAGGGGGAGGGGATAACTATGAATTCCCCCCAGATACTATCTGATCCTCAGCTGCTGTCACTCAAGCAGCTGCTGATTTAATAAACTTTACTTTCTTGGATTTCAAAACCTAAAACATCCGAGCTGCCCACTACAGGTATGCATAGAATCAGCCTGATAGTGCCAGTATAGCAGGGGCTTTAGCTTATATACGAAAATCCTGGTGATTTATTTCCCTTTAACCCTAGCTGGTCTCTCACTGACTGGCATAAACGGCAGTGTGGCTGGTCATCCAACTAAGAAGATCACCAACAGGAAAGACCAGTAAGGGGAAGGTAGAAATGGCCACATCCGAAAGTTGACTGGACAGACAAATAAACAAATAGAAACAAAAGACTAAAAGCAAGGGTAACAGGCAATAAACAACTGGAAAAGGAGAGAACCTGCGGATGTAAAATTAAAAACTCTTGTCAAATGTCTCCTCTCGAAAAAGTGAACGGATTGGACATTGGTGGACATACTTTGTGTCACATGTGACGTTGAGCCACTTTACATTAATATTCCACAGGCTCTACGGTGTTTTTCTGTAGACTTCCAAAATTTCTACCACTATGACCTTGTTTTTTTTTCGAGTTACTAAATTTCACCCTTGCCCACTATTTTTTTCATTTTTACTGAGACATTCCATCTGCAGCTCCAAGGTACAGCGATGGGGGCATGTTTTGCCCCATCCAGTGCTAACCTGCTCCTAAGGCTGTGGGAGAGGGACCTCTTCCTGCAGATCGGCATCCGTTCATGGATCGCACTCTTCTGGAAGCAGTACGTTAACAATATATTTTTTATCTGGCAAAGCTCTAAGGATTCCCTTGCTGAATTAATGTCCATTCTGAATACTAATAATTTCAACATTGATCTTACTTATCACGTAGATGATTTTCCATTGATTTCCTTGAGCAATTTGTAAACATGATTCATCTAATACCTTAACCCCTTTACGATCGCGGGCCGTAACATTACAGCCGAAGCCATCATAGTTTAATTACCCACGGCTGCTGCATTGCAGCTGCCGGTGATCCGCACACATGTCAGCTGATTAGTACAGCTGACATGTGTGCCTCGCAGGCACGGGTGGATCCACAAACCATGTGCGCCTGTTAACCCCTTATATTGCACTGTCAAAATGTGACAGCGCAATTTAAATGCCCGTCGCAGTAAATCTTCCCTCACCCGGCTCCATCGGCGGTACCGTGACATGATCACTGTGAGCCGATGGTTGCCATGGTAGCACAGGGTCATGTGATGACTCCTGTAGCTCACATGACTCACTTCCCGTAACAGGCGACAGAATACTGCCTGTTTCAATAGATGAGAATTTCTGATAATCACAGTTGTGTAGCTGTTATCAACAGAAATGAATGAGCCATCAGACTGCTGATCCCTATCACCCCCTAGGGGGACTTGTAAAATAAAAAAAAGTTAAAAAAATTAAAAATAAACAAACCTAAAAGTTCAAATCACCCCCCATTCAGCCCATTGAAAATGAAAGGGTTAACAATAAAAAAATATACACATTTGATATCGCTGAGTTCAGAAACTCCTGATCTATCAAAATTAAAAATCAATTAATCCGATTGGTAAACAGCGTAGTGTCGAAAAAATTGCAAACGTCAAAAGTACATTTTTTGGCCGCCGCAAATTTTGCGCAAAATGCAATAAGAGGCGATCAAAATGTAGCATCTGCGCAAAAATGGCACGGTTAAAAACGTCAGGTCGAGACACAAAAAATAAGCCATCATTGAGCCATAGATCCCGAAAAATGAAACGCTACGGGTTGCGGAAAATGGCGCACCACTTTTTTTTTGGACAAACTTTAGATTTTTTTTTTAACCCCTTACATAAAAGTAAAGCTACACATATTTGGTGTCTATGAACTCGCACTGACCTGAGACATCCCACTGACATGTGAGTTTTACCATGTAGTGAACACGGTAAATAATAAAAGACTCCTCACCCGATCCAATCTGCGAACTCCACAGTGTTGGGGACGGTGGCGCTCAGCAGGATGATGTTCACGTGGTCGGGGAGCATTATGAGGACCTCTTCCCATACAACGCCTCGCTGAGAGGGGGAGGGGAGTATAAACGGGGTCAATACGGTTCTAAAAAGAGCTCCCCTCCGTATGAAGAAGCCTCCGCACACCAACCTCAGCGTCATTAATGTAATGAACCTCATCGAAGATGACCCACTCCAGGTCCCGGATGACGTCGGAGCCGTTGTACAGCATTGACCTGGGGGAGAGAAGTGTAGATTTGCTTTACATACAGTGAAAGGGTTAATCTCGAGATCTTAAATAGGGGAATTTGCAAAGTGCTTGTAAAAAGAAACAACTTTGCAATTCACTTGTTATTAAAAATCCCTCTTTTTTTTAAGAATTTCAATCTTTTTATCTTTAATGTTCACTGCTTGTTGCCAAGGTTACCGGCCACTTCTGCAGTTTAGCCCTGGTGGTCAAACAAACTCAGTGTTTGCAAGGTTTTTCCCACAGAATTTGTGAGCGCTGCTCTGAAGCTCTCTGGATCATTAAATCTGACCAGCGTCAGTGCCTCCAGCATTGCTGCAGACACGGCATGTGAGCCGGCGGGGCGGAGAAGCCACTGGTCCGAACTATCAATTAAGGCGCAACACTCCCCCCCTACAATAAGCAGGAAGCCGCACTCCTGCATAAAATAGTGGAATCACCTTTTAAGAAATCTAGTAAATAAATTGCGTTACCAATTCCCTATTCTTACTCCAGAGCTGCATTCATAATTCTGCAGGTGACTAAAGTCCAAAAATAAAGAAAACAGAAGGAGCCTATGTTGGCCAGACACAGACATCCTTCAGCCCTCATTCCATACCTTAGGATCTCTGTGGTCATGATAAGACACGATGCCCCGGTGTACAGCTGCACGTCCCCCGTGATCAGACCGACATCCCTGAATGTGATTCTGAAGTCTCGGAACTTCTGATTGGACAAAGCTTTGATTGGAGAGGTGTATATAGACCTAGGGAAGAATATGAGCAGAGATGGCGGACAGTCCAGGCAGATAGGGGGCAGTATAGTCTCACACAGTCCTAGAGGTCTCACCTGGTCATGTGCTTCAGAGATAAGGCAATGGCGTATTCAGCCACCACCGTCTTCCCGGCAGACGTGTGCGCAGCGATGAAGACGGAGGAGCCGTCCTCCAGGCACTGCACGGCCTTCTTCTGAAACGTGTCCAGCTCAAAGGGGTGCTGCAAGGACAGTGACGTAGAACCGGGGTCAGAGGGGGACGACCCCCCGTATCAAAGGACGAGAGCGCGGGACGTCTGTAATCACACACGACGCAACGCACAATATATATATATACCTTAAAGGCCAGGTCCGGAATACGCTTATAGAAGTCATCCACCGGGGAATAACTGTTCAGGGGGACGGCCCACTGCTCCTGGGGGGCTTCTGCGGGAGGGGAGGCCGGTGGTGGAGGCGCCATGGTAGAGACCGCCTGAGACAGCAGGGACGAGAGGTAGAAATGATCTATGATCTCATACAACGTCCATGTATTATAAATCAACAATCATGCCGGGGCCTCCCATCTTGTGAGGCCGGGGCGTCTCATCTTGTGAGGCCGGGGCGTCTCATCTTGTGAGGCCGGGGCGTCCCATCTTGTGAGGCCGGGGCGTCCCATCTTGTGAGGCCGGGGCGTCCCATCTTGTGAGGCCGGGGCGTCCCATCTTGTGAGGCCGGGGCGTCCCATCTTGTGAGGCCGGGGCGTCCCATCTTGTGAGGCCGGGGCGTCTCATCTTGTGAGGCCGGGGCGTCCCATCTTGTGAGGCCGGGGCGTCTCATCTTGTGAGGCCGGGGCGTCCCATCTTGTGAGGCCGGGGCGTCCCATCTTGTGAGGCCGGGGCGTCCCATCTTGTGAGGCCGGGGCGTCCCATCCTGTGAGGCCGGGGCGTCCCATCCTGTGAGGCCGGGGCGTCCCATCTTGTGAGGCCGGGGCGTCCCATCTTGTGAGGCCGGGGCGTCCCATCTTGTGAGGCCGGGGCGTCCCATCCTGTGAGGCCGGGGCGTCCCATCTTGTGAGGCCGGGGCGTCCCATCTTGTGAGGCCGGGGCGTCTCATCTTGTGAGGCCGGAGCATCTCATCTTGAGGCGGGGCATCTAATATCTGAGACACGCTCTATCCCAGCCAATGTCACCAGCGCTCCAAAATTTGGGCAAAAAAAAAAGTCTTACCTGCACCCCCAGCTCCTCCAGGCTGTCGCTCCTCGGGAGACTTTCTTCCTTTTTTCCTTTCACCTTCTCCTTGGCCTTCACTTCTTCTTCATCCTCGCTGGAGTCCCCCAGTGTGAAGTCTTCCAGAGACCCCAGCAGGCTGGAGAAGGGCAGGACCCCCGGGGCCCGGGACCTGTCTGATGGAGGGAATTGCACTTTTATTATATACTATTCATGGACATTTGCAAACATCAAATCCGGCCGACAACAACAAACAGAGCTGGGACAGAAGCCACATGGGTTGTCAGCCACAAATGGGCTAATGAAGTGGCCACTGCTTTGCCCTGAGTTGGAGCACAGGCAGACATCTTTGTTTAGGATTTATTCAAATTAAGGTTTTAGATTAAAACCCGGAGGCTCCGGATCATTGTCTGTCCCCTACATATAGAGCTAAGAAGATAACAGAAGAAGCAAAACAAGATAGGAAAGAGAAGAGAAGAGCGCACTGATTATATTGTACATTATGGAGCGCGGCGTGTGTCACTACTCTTATATCAGTACAGCGGGACTCTTATCTGGGAGGCCCCGAACACATTACATATATAATGCTGATATATCCATCCACAAAATACATCCATCCACAAAATACATCCATCATCCATCCATCCACCATCAACCCACCCATCCATCATCCACCCATCCATCATCCACCCATCCATCATCCACCCATCCATCATTAACCCATCCATCCATCCATCATCCACCCATCCATCATCCACCCATCCATCATCCACCCATCCATCATCCATCATCCACCAATCCATCATCCACCCATCCATCATCCACCCATCCATCATCCATCATCCACCCATCCATCATCCACCCATCCATCATCCACCCATCCATCATCCACCCATCCATCATCCACCCATCCATCATCCACCCATCCATCATCCACCCATCCATCATCCACCCATCCATCATCCACCCATCCATCATCCACCCATCCATCTTCCACCCATCCATCTTCCACCCATCCATCATCCACCCATCCATCCACAAAATACATCCATCCATCATCCATCCATCCACCATCAACCCACCCATCAATCATCCACCCATCCATTATTCACCCACTTATCCATTCATCATCCACCCATCCATCTTCCACCCATCCATCATCCACCCATCCATCATCCACCCATCCATCATTCACCCATCCATCATCCACCCATCCATCATCCACCCATCCATCATCCACCCATCCATCATCCACCCATCCATCATCCACCCATCCATCATCCACCCATCCATCATCCACCCATCCATCATCCACCCATCCATCCACAACATACATCCATCCATCATCCATCCATCCACCATCAACCCACCCATCAATCATCCACCCATCCATTATTCACCCACTTATCCATTCATCATCCACCCATCCATCTTCCACCCATCCATCTTCCACCCATCCATCATCCACCCATCCATCATCCACCCATCCATCATCCACCCATCCATCATTCACCCATCCATCATTCACCCATCCATCATCCACCCATCCATCATCCACCCATCCATCATTCACCCATCCATCATTCACCCATCCATCCATCCATCATCCACCCATCCATCATCCACCCATCCATCATCCACCCATCCATCATCCATCATCCACCCATCCATCATCCACCCATCCATCATCCACCCATCCATCATCCACCCATCCATCATCCACCCATCCATCATCCACCCATCCATCATCCACCCATCCATCTTCCACCCATCCATCTTCCACCCATCCATCATCCACCCATCCATCCACAAAATACATCCATCCATCATCCATCCATCCACCATCAACCCACCCATCAATCATCCACCCATCCATTATTCACCCACTTATCCATTCATCATCCACCCATCCATCTTCCACCCATCCATCTTCCACCCATCCATCTTCCACCCATCCATCATCCACCCATCCATCATCCACCCATCCATCATTCACCCATCCATCATCCACCCATCCATCATCCACCCATCCATCATCCACCCATCCATCATCCACCCATCCATCATCCACCCATCCATCATCCACCCATCCATCATCCACCCATCCATCCACAAAATACATCCATCCATCATCCATCCATCCACCATCAACCCACCCATCAATCATCCACCCATCCATTATTCACCCACTTATCCATTCATCATCCACCCATCCATCTTCCACCCATCCATCTTCCACCCATCCATCATCCACCCATCCATCATCCACCCATCCATCATCCACCCATCCATCATCCACCCATCCATCATCCACCCATCCATCATCCACCCATCCATCATCCACCCATCCATCATCCACCCATCCATCATCCACCCATCCATCATCCACCCATCCATCATCCACCCATCCATCATCCACCCATCCATCATCCACCCATCCATCATCCACCCATCCATCATCCACCCATCCATCATCCACCCATCCATCATCCACCCATCCATCATCCACCCATCCATCATCCACCCATCCATCTTCCACCCATCCATCATCCACCCATCCATCATCCACCCATCCATCATTCACCCATCCATCATCCACCCATCCATCATCCACCCATCCATCATCCACCCATCCATCATCCACCCATCCATCATCCACCCATCCATCATCCACCCATCCATCATTCACCCATCCATCATCCCCCCATCCATCATTCACCCATCCATCATCCACCCATCCATCATCCACCCATCCATCATCCACCCATCCATCATCCACCCATCCATCAATCATTCACCCATCCATCATTCACCCATCCATCATTCACCCATCCATCATTCACCCATCCATCATTCACCCATTCATCATTCACCCATTCATCATTCACCCATTCATCCATCATGCATCCATTAATCAACCCACTTTTCCACCCATCCATTATTCACCCACTCATCCATCATCCACCCACCCATCCATCATCCACCCACCCATTCATCTATCATCTACCCAACTATCCATCATCCCCCACCCATCATTCACCCATCATCCACCCATTAATCCATCCATCATCCACCCAACCATCATCCCCCACCCATCATTCACCCACTCATCCATCCATGGTCCACCCAACTATCCATCCTCCCCCCACCCATCATTCACCTACTCATCCATCCATGATCTACCCACCCATCCAACATCCACCCACCCATTCATCCATCATCTACCCACTCATCCATCAGCCACCCATCAATCCATCCAGCATCCACCCACCCATCCATTCATCCATAATCCACGAACCCATCACGCACACATCCATTAATCCCTCTCTCTATGCAATGTGTGGCTGTTCCAGACTCGGCTGTATCCCTGTGTAGAGCGGGCTCTGTATATGGCGGCACACCAGTCTGTAATAATATGCTTGTTACCTGGCGGCTTGAAGTTCATCCCGTGCTTCCACCCTGGGGGGGCCGTCAGCAGATCTGTGATTGGAGGGAGAGGTGTATTCATCACTGGAGGACCCCCATGTCTGCGCACTGCACTGATTACTATGGGCAGCTTGTAATACTTCATCTCCGCAGTAGAGGCGCTGCAGACACACTAACCCCTGGCTATACTGTCATCTGTAGGTGATCGTGGCAGCGTGCTCTGCGAAGATAATGGCTGCGGCCAATCACATCTTTAACATCAGAAAACAGGAACGGCTCCTCCAGGGGTTATTTTTTTAATGTAACATTCACCTATTCACTATGGGGGGGTGAGGAATTTGTTTTTCTTTCCGTCCTCCTAGAGGAAGAACGCTCCAGTCACCCCCATCTCCAGCATGAAATGGCTGATAACAGGGAACAATAGACTGCATACAAATGTCAACCAAGTCTATCACTATCATGGTAAAGATGTCCGCCCCAATAGATCAGCGAGAACTGGTACCTTTCTCGAAGTCCAGCGCCTCCTCCTCTTCTCCGGCGGCCCTCATCTGTTCCAGGGTGGGCTCATCCATCCCCCCTGAGAAAGACAGAGACGCAGTGCAGGGAGGGCGGGTTGTCTGGGGTCATTATACGCCATCATTATCAGATTGTGGGGGTCCGATAGCTGACACCCCCTATGATCCGGCACCACAGGAGTAAGGAGGGGACAGCGCAGCTCCTTACATTGTGAAGGGACCATTTTCGGGTCGGGCTCCTCAGCACCCGTTCAGTTAACCCTTTCTTGACATGTGACATCCCTGTGAGCCACATACTGGGTGTGGGTACACGGAGCGGACCCTGAAGCCCCATACAGGGCACAGGCCGGCTGTGTTATACAGACAGCACCTTCCTCTGCAGGAGCGACCCTTCCTGCGCCCACTGCCTCCTACACAACGTGATCGTGGGGAGCTAACGGGCAGCACTGGCGGTCAGGGGCCTACAGCGGCGGCCATCTTGGTACACCCGCGTGGCTTCGTCACTTTTACTACATACTGCAATACCAAAGTGCAACAGTATATTGTACAAGTGATCAGACAAACGCTGGTTCAAATCCCCTAAGGACACTAAAAAGTAAGGAATAAGAACTAAAAACATATTAAAAAATATTTAAAAAAAAAATTAAACCCCAAAATTACCATTTCTCAGTCACTGCAATGCCCCATATAATGCAAAAGCAAAAAAACAACAATTGGTTCTAATGGGAAGGGGTTAATAGGAGCTGCAATACCTGAGAACGGCCACTACACGGTGCATGGAGCGGTGCTGATCCCCGGGGGTGTCTGCTGCCGGACCCCGCACATCCGATACTGAGGACCTACATTATCATCACTATGCATGGACGCCCCTTCACCGATACTATCGCCTGCTGCTCATTAGCTCTATGACAACTTACCCGGCCAGAAAGGAAAATTAGAGGTGCTGCCCCTCACCGACTGTGACGGGGGCCCCGGGGGGCGGCGGAGGGAGAGCGAGTTCTGGGCAGAGAGGGCGCTGTGCCCGATGGTGGTCTGCAAGAGAAGGGGGGGCCGGGGTTACCAGAGAACAGGAGCTTAGGATCAGTAATGTATGTACACAGTGACTGCACCAGCAGAATAGTGAGTGCAGCTCTGGAGTATAATACAGGAGGTATCTCAGGATCAGTAATGTAATGTATGTACACAGTGACTGCACCAGCAGAATAGTGAGTGCAGCTCTGGAGTATAATACAGGAGGTATCTCAGGATCAGTAATGTAATGTATGTACACAGTGACTGCACCAGCAGAATAGTGAGTACAGCTCTGGAGTATAATACAGAATGTAACTCAGGATCAGTAATGTAATGTATGTACACAGTGACTGCACCAGCAGAATAGTGAGTGCAGCTCTGGAGTATAATACAGAATGTAACTCAGGATCAGTAATGTAATGTATGTACACAGTGACTGCACCAGCAGAGTAGTGAGTGCAGCTCTGGAGTATAATACAGAATGTAACTCAGGATCAGTAATGTAATGTATGTACACAGTGACTGCACCAGCAGAATAGTGAGTGCAGCTCTGGAGTATAAAACAGGATGTAACTCAGGATCAGTACAGGATAAGTAATGTATGTATATACACAGTGACTGCACCAGCAGAATAAAGAGAATTTTGTTACTTACCGTAAATTCTTTTTCTTATAGTTCCGACATGGGAGACCCAGACCATGGGTGTATAGCTTCTGCCTCCGGAGGACACACAAAGTACTACACTAAAAGTGTAGCTCCTCCCTCCGAGCATATACACTCCCCGGATGACAATTCTAACCAGTTTAGTGCAAAAGCTGAAGGAGGACATCCACCCACAAGTAGAGATAGAGTAAAACCCGGAATAACCGGAACCTCTGTCTACAACAACAGCCGGTGAAAACACACGGAACAAGAACTGCCAACAGGCAACAGGGAGGGTGCTGGGTCTCCCATGTCGGAACTATAAGAAAAAGAATTTACGGTAAGTAACAAAATTCTCTTTTTCTTCATCGTTCCTATGGGAGACCCAGACCATGGGACGTCTCAAAGCAGTCCATGGGTGGGAAATAAACAGAACTGAGAAGTAGGTAAAACCTAACTTCACAATGGGCGACAGCCGCCTGAAGGATGCGTCTGCCCAAGCTCGCATCTGCCGAATCATGAGCATGCACTTGGTAGTGCTTCGAAAAGGTATACAGACTAGACCAAGTGGCCGCCTGACAGACCTGCTGAGCCGTAGCCTGGTGCCTGAAAGCCCAGGAGGCACCGACAGCTCTGGTCGAGTGCGCCTTAATCCCTGGCGGTGGGGGCACCTGAGAACATTGGTAGGCATCGGATATGGCCGACCTAATCCAACGAGCTAGGGTCGGTTTAGAAGCCGAGAGACCCTTGCGCTGACCTGTGGTCAGCACAAAAAAAGAGGTGCACCGCCTAAGAGCGGCGGTGCGTGACACATAGATCCGGAGCGCCCGCACCAAATCCAAAGTATGCAACACTTTCTCAAAGCGATGCACAGGGGCCGGACAAAGGGAAGGCAATGAAATGTCCTGGTTAAGGTGGAAAGGAGACACCACCTTAGGGAGAAAGTCCGGAGTCGGACGGAGAACCACCTTGTCTTGGTGAAAAACCAAAAAGGGTGACTCCGAAGAGAGCGCAGCCAAATCAGAGACTCTCCTGAGGGAAGTTATGGCCACCAGAAAGACCACTTTCTGTGAAAGTCTAAACAAGGGAACCTCCCTAAGAGGCTCAAAGGGGGGTTTCTGTAAGGCCGTGAGGACCAGATTAAGGTCCCAGGGATCCAAAGGCCGCCGGTAAGGCGGAATGATGTGAGATGCGCCCTGCATGAAGGTGCGCACCTGAGCCAGTCGGGCGATACGCCGCTGGAACAACACTGACAGAGCCGAGACCTGTCCCTTGAGGGAATTGAGGGATAGTCCTAGCTGCAGACCGGACTGTAGAAAGGACAGGATGGTCGGCAAAGAAAACGGCCAAGGAGCATGGCCGGAAGAGCGACACCAGGACAGGAAAATCCTCCAAGTCCTGTGGTAAATCCTGGCCGAGGAAGACTTCCGAGCCTGAGTCATAGTGGAGATGACCTCGGAAGGAATGCCTGAAGCCGTCAGGATCCAGGACTCAAGAGCCACGCCGTCAATCTGAGAGCCGCAGAATTCTGGCGGAAAAACGGACCTTGAGAGAGAAGGTCTGGGCGGTCCGGGAGATGCCACGGCATTTCTACGGACAGGCGGAGCAGGTCTGGGTACCAAGCTCGCCTGGGCCAGTCTGGGGCGATGAGTCGACCCGACGGCCCTCCATCCTGATCTTGCGCAGGACTCTGGGCAAGAGAGCTAGAGGGGGAAACACGTAGGCCAGACGGAACTGGGACCAATCTTGAACCAGCGCGTCCGCTGCCAAGGCCTGAGGATCGTGGGAGCGAGCCACGTAAACCGGGACCTTGTTGTTGTGCCGGGATGCCATTAGATCCACTTCCGGAGTGCCCCACTTGCGGCAGATTGACCGGAACACTGCCGGATGCAGGGCCCACTCGCCGCTGTCCACGGTTTGACGGCTGAGATAATCTGCCTCCCAGTTTTCTACGCCTGGGATGTGGACTGCGGATATGGTGGACTTGGAGTCCTCCCTCCACTGAAGGATATGTTGAACCTCCAACATCGCCAGGCGGCTGCGAGTCCCGCCCTGGTGATTGATGTAGGCAACCGCTGTCGCGTTGTCTGACTGGACTCGAATGTGCTTGCCCGCCAACAGATGGTGAAAGGCTACGAGAGCTAGGAGCACAGCTCTGATTTCCAGCACATTGATCGAGAGGGCTGATTCGGACGGAGTCCAAGTGCCCTGTGCTCGGTGGTGGAGAAATACTGCTCCCCAGCCGGATAGGCTGGCATCCGTGGTGAGAATCACCCAGGACGGGGCCAGGAAGGAGCATCCCTGAGACAGAGAGAGGGGCCGAAGCCACCACTGAAGGGAGCCCCTGGTCTGTGGCGACAGAGCCACTAGCCTGTGCAAGGAAGAGGTCCGCTTGTCCCAAAAGCGGAGAATGTCCAGCTGCAGAGGACGCAGATGGAACTGGGCAAAGGGAACCGCTTCCATTGACGCCACCATCTGACCCAGCACCTGCATGAGGTGCCTGATGGAATGACGGCGGGGCCTCAGCAAAGAGCGCACCGCCAGATGGAGGGACTGCTGTTTGACTAAGGGCAGCTTCACAAGTGCCGGCAGAGTCTCGAATTGCATCCCTAGGTACGTAAGTTTCTGGGTCGGGGTCAGAGTGGACTTTGGCAGATTGACAAGCCACCCGAAATGAACAAGAGTGGCGAGAGTGAGCGAGACACTCTCCGCTGACAGTCTGCACTGGATGAGGCCTTGACTAGAAGGTCGTCCAGGTAAGGGATTACTGCCAACCCCTGGAGATGCAGGACCGCAACCACTGCTGCCATGACCTTGGTGAAAACACGAGGGGCCGTGGCTAACCCGAAGGGGAGAGCCACGAATTGGAAATGTTCCTCTCCGATTGCAAAACGTAGCCAGCGCTGGTGTGAAACTGCAATTGGCACATGCAGATAGACATCTCTGATGTCGATGGATGCTAGAAAATCTCCTTGGGTCATTGAGGCAATGACCGATCGCAGAGATTCCATGCGGAAGTGCCGCACCTGAACATGCTTGTTGAGAAGCTTGAGATCCAGGATGGGCCGGAAGGAACCGTCCTTCTTGGGGACTAGGAAGAGGTTTGAGAAGAAACCTCTGAACCGTTCCCGGGCGGGAACCGGAACAATTACTCCGTTGGCCTGCAAGGATGCCACGGCCTGTGAGAAGGCGGCGGCATTGGAGCAGGGGGGAGTGGACATAAAAAATCTGTTTGGCGGGCTGGAAGAAAATTCTATCCTGTAGCCGTGGGAGATGATATCCCGCACCCACTGATCGGAGACGTGTTGAAACCACACGTCGCCAAAGTGGGAGAGCCTGCCACCGACCAAGGACGTTGCTGGCACAGCCAGATAGTCAAGAGGAGGCTGCCTTAGTGGCAGCGGCTCCTCCGCTCTTCTGAGGACGCGGCTTCGCGCGCCAGCTGGGTTTTCGATCCTTGGCTGAGTTGGTGGACGAGGCTGAGGGCTTAGAGGACGACCAGTTGGAGGAACGAAAGGAACGAAACCTCGACTGGTTCCTGCCCTGGACAGGTTTCCTGGTTTTAGTTTGTGGCAAGGAAGTACTCTTCCCGCCAGTAGCTTCTTTAATAATTTCATCCAGTTGTTCACCGAACAGCCGGGACCCAGCAAAGGGGAGCCCAGCAAGATACTTCTTGGAAGAAGCGTCTGCTTTCCACTCTCGAAGCCACAAGATCCTGCAGATAGCGAGGGAATTAGCGGAAGCCACCGCCGTGCGGTGAGAAGCCTCCAGAATGGCAGACATGGCATAGGATGAAAAAGCCGAAGCCTGGGAAGTTAAGGCAACCATCTCGGGTATAGAGTCCCTGGCGAGGGAATGTATCTCCGCCAGAGAAGCAGAGACTGCCTTAAGAGCCCACACTGCTGCAAAGGACGGGGAGAACGAGGCTCCTGCCGCCTCATATACAGATTTGGCCAGAAGGTCAACCTGGCGGTCAGTGGGATCCTTAAGAGAGGTGCCATCGGCCACAGATACGACTGTCCGGGCTGAGATTCTAGACACCGGAGGATCTACCTTTGGAGAGTGAGACCACTCCTTGACCACTTCTGGTGGAAAGGGAAAACGGTCATCAGAACTATGCTTTGGAAAGCGTTTGTCAGGACAGGCCCTGGGTTTGGTCACAGTGGCCTGAAAACTGGAGTGGTTAAAAAACATACTCCTTGCTCTCTTAGGTGAGGTAAACTGGTGTTTTTCTACCAGAGAGGTTTGTTCCTCTGACACTGGTGGAGTGAGGTCCAGTACGGAATTAATGGACGCAATCAAGTCACTAACATCCGCATCACCCTCAGATAAATCAATGGGGTACATAGAGGTAGCGTCTGAGCCCACAGTAAAGGCATCCTCCTCGCCCTGCGATTCAGCTCGTGAATCAGAGCCGTGGGACGAGAAAGGAGAAGAGTCCCTGCGTCTCCGTTTAGGAGGACGGGGTCCTAAAACATGCTCTGTTAGCTCTGCAGAGCGAGTCGGAGCAGCAGAGGCACCCTGAGAAGGGGGCTGATGCATGGTCAGCAGAGACCGGGACAGCTTTCCAAGGAGTCGGCAAAGGACTGTGAGATAGCATTAGAAAACGATGCTACCCAAGCCGGGGGTTCAGCCACCGGGGCCGGAGCAGCCGGAGGGACCCCTGGGGAGGCTCCAGGCTGAGGCACCACCATGTTAGAGCAGGCATCACAATGTGGATATGTGCTCGGTTCAGGCAGAATGAGCTGACATGCAGTGCATATAGAGTAAAGCCTTGCAGCCTTGCTCCTAGTGAGAGACATGCTGCTGAGGTGGAGGCTCTGCAGTAAAGAATACACTCCCTTAGAATGACCCCCTGAGAGTGTATAATAAAGCCCACAACCAGAGGTTGTGGCTTACCAGACCGGTTTTTGTGTGCCCTCCGGATTCCCAGCTCGGACCCCCAGTGGATGCAGAAGTTGCAGCAGCCAGCGCCGATCAGTAAGTGAACGCTGATAAAATGGCGCTGGAGTGAGGAGGGGGGGCGGGTTTTAGCCCAAGAGCGGGAACCGGAGGGCCAAGGAGAGATACAGGGGAGGGAAACATCTCCTCAAAGAGGAGTGTCCTCCCCTCTGCTGAACGGCCGGTGGGCGGCGCCGCACTGTCCCCCTCATGACTGACATGCAGGGGAACTGAAAACGAAACTAGGCCGCATCTGAAGCCGGGGCCTAGATTTCTCCATGCGGCCGACGAGCAGGCACCTTCGGCGCGGTTCTCAGGAAAAAAACAGAACGGCCGGAAATTACAGCAAAGTGGCAAAACACGCTCTCCCCACAATAAATGTACCCGGGACCCCTGAATAACGTCTCAATACTTAGCTTTTGAGACGCAGGGCCAGGTCCCTGGGGGGGGGGGGGAAACGCTCCGTCCGGCAGAATCCTGACAGGGCTGCGGATGGAGGCCGGTCTCCTGCAAAGCAGTGAGAACCGTGATGGCTCCCACTTCAAGCCAGAGCCTCAGGGGATGGTGAAGGAGCGCGGCATGTAAGGCTCCAGCCTTGTAAAGTCAACCTTAACAGCACCGCCGACACAGTGGGGTGAGAAGGGACATGCCGGGGGTCCAGACTGGACCCGCTTTTCTTCCAAATCTTCGAAATCAAAAATCTTAAAAATCAAAAATCAGAGAATGCATGTGTGTGTGTGACCTCCTGAACACAAAGCATTGAACTGGTTAGAATTGTCATCCAGGGGGTGTATATGCTCGGAGGGAGGAGCTACACTTTTAGTGTAGTACTTTGTGTGTCCTCCGGAGGCAGAAGCTATATACCCATGGTCTGGGTCTCCCATAAGGAACGATAAAGAAAGTGAGTGCAGCTCTGGAGTATAATACAGGAGGTAACTCAGGATCAGTACAGGATAAGTAATGTAATATATGTACACAGTGACTGCACCAGCAGAATAGTGAGTGCAGCTCTGGAGAATAATACAGGATGTAACTCAGGATAAGTAATGTCACTTTTATGCTGATTATTCATTATGTTAGTTTGCAGTCTCTAGCAGCCGTTTTGCTGAATATCTCTGGGTTCTGTGCGTCACTTCATGTAGTGTTGTGTGAGGCTGTGCATTTCCTATCCAGTCTTGTTTGTACCTCGCTGATCCCCCAGAGTTCCCCGGTCGCTGCGTTTCGCTCCATGCTGAGCTCTGTCTGGGGGGCGCTGATGTCCATATGATAGAGGGATGCGACATCCTTACTTCGAGGTAAAGACCTGAAAAAATAACAGGACACCGGGTCTGTGATCAGCATCAACTGGTGGAAATCAGACGAGGCTCAGACCCACAACCCCGCAATAAGGAGTATAATGGTGACACGACCCTATAGAGCAGTGTTTCTCAACTCCAGTCCTCAAAACCCACCAACAGATCATGTTTTCAGGTTTTCCTCAATGTTAGACAGGGAATAATTCCATCACCTGTGCAACACTAAGCAAATCCTGAAAACCTGATTGAGGAAAACCTGAAAACATGATCTGTTGGTGGGTCTTGAGGACTGGAGTTGAGAAACACTGCTATAGAGGAAGACAGGAAATATACAGCAAGTGTGTAACCGGAGCGCCACCTACTGGAGGAAAGAAGAAGAGCGCTGCAGCCCAGAGCGGCCCCCGATGCTGCATTACTGCAGACGTCCTCATCCAGATCCCATCACTCACCTCCGGCTCCTGTCAAAGTCATGGATGGAAAGCCATTCCGGGTCAGCAAGGTACTTCCCGATCACCTCGTAGGAGAGGTCGACCTCATACGGGGGCAGCCCAAGGGGGACCTGCAATGTCAAAAAACAACAATAAATTTGATTATTTTTTTAAGGAGAAAAAGGCGACAATTTATATCTTCATGGGGGGGGTTTGGTTTTTTTTTTAATTTTTTTTTATGACACTTTTGCTTTTAGTCCCTCCTAGGGGACGGGAAAATGGGATATTGTGATCACTTATACTATATACTACAGTATATAGCAAACATCATGGTCTGCTGTGAAGGCTGGCTTCACTGGAGTACCAAGATGGCGGTGACAGTGTTCTTCTGTAGGCCCCTGGGTATCATGGCAACCCTATAGCCCCCTGCGATATCAAATTGGACACCCTGGAATATCCCTTGGGCCCCCTTCGATATCATGTTGGGCCCCCGCAATATCAAATTGGACTCCCTGAGAACATATTGGACTCCCTGCGACCAAGATGAGTCCCTTGTGAACACATTGAGCCCCATGCAACCATATTGGGACCCATGCAATCACATTGGGCCCCCTGCAACCACATTGGGACCCGTGCAATCACATTGGGACCCGAGCAATCACATTGGGCCCCCTGCAACCACATTGGGCCCCGTGCAATCACATTGGGTCCCGTGCAATCACAGTGGGTCCCGTGCAATCACAGTGGGTCCCGTGCAATCACAGTGGGTCCCGTGCAATCACAGTGGGTCCCCTGCAATCACATTGGGCCCCCTGCAATCACATTGGGCCCCCTGCAATCACATTGGGCCCCCTGCAATCACATTGGGCCCCCTGCAATCACATTGGGCCCCCTGCAATCACATTGGGCCCCCTGCAATCACATTGGGCCCCCTGCAATCACATTGGGCTTCCTGCGAGCACATTGGGACCCGTGCAATCACATTGGGCTTCCTGCAACCACAATGGGACCCGTGCAATCACATTGGGACCCGTGCAATCACATTGGGACCCGTGCAATCACATTGGGTCCCGTGCAATCACATTGGGTCCCGTGCAATCACATTGGGTCCCGTGCAATCACATTGGGTCCCGTGCAATCACATTGGGTCCCGTGCAATCACATTGGGTCCCGTGCAATCACATTGGGTCCCGTGCAATCACATTGGGTCCCGTGCAATCACATTGGGTCCCGTGCAATCACATTGGGTCCCGTGCAATCACATTGGGTCCCGTGCAATCACATTGGGACCCGTGCAATCACATTGGGACCCGTGCAATCACATTGGGACCCGTGCAATCACATTGGGACCCGTGCAATCACATTGGGACCCGTGCAATCACATTGGGACCCGTGCAATCACATTGGGACCCGTGCAATCACATTGGGCTCCCTGCGACCACATTGGGACCCGTGCAATCACATTGGGACCCCTGCGACCACATTGGGACCCGTGCAATCACATTGGGACCCGTGCAATCACATTGGGATCCGTGCAATCACATTGGGACCCGTGCAATCACAATGGGACCCGTGCAATCACAATGGGACCCGTGTAATCACATTGGGTCCCGTGCAATCACATTGGGCTTCCTGCAACCACAATGGGACCCGTGCAATCACATTGGGACCCGTGCAATCACATTGGGACCCGTGCAATCACATTGGGACCCGTGCAATCACATTGGGACCCGTGCAATCACATTGGGCCCCCTGCGACCACATTGGGACCCGTGCAATCACATTGGGACCCGTGCAATCATATTGGGACCCGTGCAATCATATTGGGACCCGTGCAATCATATTGGGACCCGTGCAATCATATTGGGACCCGTGCAATCACATTGGGCCTCCTGCGACCACATTGGGACCCGTGCAATCACATTGGGTCCCGTGCAATCACATTGGGTCCCGTGCAATCACATTGGGTCCCGTGCAATCACATTGGGCCCCCTGCAACTACAATGGGACCCGTGCAATCACTTTGGGTCCCGTGCAATCACTTTGGGCCCCCTGCGACCACATTGGGACCCGTGCAATCACATTGGGCCCCCTGCGACCACATTGGGCCCCCTGCGACCACATTGGGACCCGTGCAATCACATTGGGACCTGTGCAATCACATTGGGACCCCTGCAACCACATTGGGACTCGTGCAATCACATTGGGTCCCGTGCAATCACATTGGGTCCCGTGCAATCACATTGGGCTTCCTGCGACCACAATGGGACCCGTGCAATCCATTGGGTCCCGTGCAATCACATTGGGCTTCCTGCAACCACAATGGGACCCGTGCAATCACATTGGGACCCGTGCAATCACATTGGGACCCGTGCAATCACATTGGGACCCGTGCAATCACATTGGGACTCGTGCAATCATATTGGGACCCGTGCAATCACATTGGGACCCGTGCAATCATATTGGGACCCGTGCAATCACATTGGGCCCCCTGCGACCACATTGGGACCCGTGCAATCACATTGGGACCCGTGCAATCACATTGGGACCCGTGCAATCACATTGGGACCCGTGCAATCACATTGGGCCCCCTGCAACCACATTGGGACCCGTACAATCACATTGGGACCCGTACAATCACATTGGGTCCCGTACAATCACATTGGGACCCGTACAATCACATTGGGTCCCGTGCAATCACATTGGGTCCCGTGCAATCACATTGGGTCCCGTGCAATCACATTGGGCCCCCTGCAACTACAATGGGACCCGTGCAATCACATTGGGACCCGTGCAATCACATTGGGACCCGTGCAATCACATTGGGCTTCCTGCAACCACAATGGGACCTGTGCAATCACATTGGGACCCGTGCAATCACATTGGGTCCCGTGCAATCACATTGGGACCCGTGCAATCACATTGGGACCCGTGCAATCACATTGGGAACCCTGCAATCACATTGGGACCCGTGCAATCACATTGGGCCCCCTGCGACCACATTGGGCCCCCTGCGACCACATTGGGCCCCCTGCGACCACATTGGGCCCCCTGCAATCACATTGGGACCCGTGCAATCACATTGGGCACCCTGCAACCACATTGGGACCCGTACAATCACATTGGGACCCGTGCAATCACATTGCGACCCGTGCAATCACATTGGGCCCCCTGCAATCACATTGGGACCCGTGCAATCACATTGGGTCCCGTGCAATCACATTGGGTCCCGTGCAATCACATTGGGTCCCCTGCAATCACATTGGGCCCCCTGCAATCACATTGGGCCCCCTGCAATCACATTGGGCCCCCTGCAATCACATTGGGCCCCCTGCAATCACATTGGGCCCCCTGCAATCACATTGGGCCCCCTGCAATCACATTGGGCCCCCTGCAATCACATTGGGCCCCGTGCAATCACATTGGATCCCGTGCAATCACATTGGGCTTCCTGTGACCACATTGGGACCCGTGCAATCACATTGGGTCCTGTTCAATCACATTGGGCTTCCTGCAACCACAATGGGACCCGTGTAATCACATTGGGTCCCGTGCAATCACATTGGGCTTCCTGCAACCACAATGGGACCCGTGCAATCACATTGGGACCTGTGCAATCACATTGGGTCCCGTGCAATCACATTGGGTCCCGTGCAATCACATTGGGTCCCGTGCAATCACATTGGGTCCCGTGCAATCACATTGGGTCCCGTGCAATCACATTGGGTCCCGTGCAATCACATTGGGTCCCGTGCAATCACATTGGGACCCGTGCAATCACATTGGGTCCCGTGCAATCACATTGGGACCCGTGCAATCACATTGGGACCCGTGCAATCACATTGGGTCCCGTGCAACCACATTGGGACCCGTGCAATCACATTGGGCCCCCTGCAATCACATTGGGCCCCCTGCAATCACATTGGGTCCCGTGCAATCACATTGGGTCCCGTGCAATCACATTGGGTCCCGTGCAATCACATTGGGTCCCGTGCAATCACATTGGGTCCCGTGCAATCACATTGGGTCCCGTGCAATCACATTGGGTCCCGTGCAATCACATTGGGTCCCGTGCAATCACATTGGGCTTCCTGCGACCACAATGGGACCCGTGCAATCACATTGGGACCCGTGCAATCACATTGGGACCCGTGCAATCACATTGGGACCCGTGCAATCACATTGGGACCCGTGCAATCACATTGGGACCCGTGCAATCACATTGGGACCCGTGCAATCACATTGGGAGCCGTGCAATCATATTGGGACCCGTGCAATCACATTGGGACCCGTGCAATCACATTGGGACCCGTGCAATCACATTGGGCCCCCTGCGACCACATTGGGACCCGTGCAATCACATTGGGACCCGTGCAATCACATTGGGCCCCCTGCAACCACATTGGGACTCGTGCAATCACATTGGGTCCCGTGCAATCACATTGGGTCCCGTGCAATCACATTGGGCTTCCTGCGACCACAATGGGACCCGTGCAATCCATTGGGTCCCGTGCAATCACATTGGGCTTCCTGCAACCACAATGGAACCCGTGCAATCACATTGGGACCCGTGCAATCACATTGGGCCCCCTGCAACCACATTGGGACCCGTACAATCACATTGGGACCCGTACAATCACATTGGGACCCGTGCAACCACATTGGGACCCGTGCAATCACATTGGGCCCCCTGCAATCACATTGGGACCCGTGCAATCACATTGGGCCCTCTGCAATCACATTGGGTCCCTTGCAATCACATTGGGTCCCGTGCAATCACATTGGGTCCCGTGCAATCACATTGGGTCCCGTGCAATCACATTGGGTCCCGTGCAATCACATTGGGTCCCGTGCAATCACATTGGGTCCCGTGCAATCACATTGGGTCCCGTGCAATCACATTGGGTCCCGTGCAATCACATTGGGCTTCCTGCGACCACAATGGGACCCGTGCAATCCATTGGGTCCCGTGCAATCACATTGGGCTTCCTGCAACCACAATGGGACCCGTGCAATCACATTGGGACCCGTGCAATCACATTGGGACCCGTGCAATCACATTGGGAGCCGTGCAATCACATTGGGAGCCGTACAATCATATTGGGACCCGTGCAATCACATTGGGACCCGTGCAATCACATTGGGACCCGTGCAATCACATTGGGCCCCCTGCGACCACATTGGGACCCGTGCAATCACATTGGGCCCCCTGCGACCACATTGGGACCCGTGCAATCACATTGGGACCCGTGCAATCACATTGGGACCCGTGCAATCACATTGGGACCCGTGCAATCACATTGGGACCCGTGCAATCACATTGGGACCCGTGCAATCACATTGGGCCCCCTGCAACCACATTGGGACCCGTACAATCACATTGGGACCCGTACAATCACATTGGGTCCCGTGCAATCACATTAGGACCCGTGCAATCATATTGGGACCCGTGCAATCACATTGGGCCCCCTGCGACCACATTGGGACCCGTGCAATCACATTGGGCCCCCTGCGACCACATTGGGACCCGTGCAATCACATTGGGACCCGTGCAATCACATTGGGACCCGTGCAACCACATTGGGACCCGTGCAACCACATTGGGACTCGTGCAATTACATTGGGTCCCGTGCAATCACATTGGGCATCCTGCGACCACAATGGGACCCGTGCAATCACATTGGGACCCGTGCAATCACATTGGGCTTCCTGCAACCACAATGGGACCTGTGCAATCACATTGGGACCCGTGCAATCACATTGGGTCCCGTGCAATCACATTGGGACCCGTGCAATCACATTGGGACCCGTGCAATCACATTGGGAACCCTGCAATCACATTGGGACCCGTGCAATCACATTGGGCCCCCTGCGACCACATTGGGCCCCCTGCGACCACATTGGGCCCCCTGCGACCACATTGGGCCCCCTGCAATCACATTGGGACCCGTGCAATCACATTGGGCACCCTGCAACCACATTGGGACCCGTACAATCACATTGGGACCCGTGCAATCACATTGCGACCCGTGCAATCACATTGGGCCCCCTGCAATCACATTGGGACCCGTGCAATCACATTGGGTCCCGTGCAATCACATTGGGTCCCGTGCAATCACATTGGGTCCCCTGCAATCACATTGGGCCCCCTGCAATCACATTGGGCCCCCTGCAATCACATTGGGCCCCCTGCAATCACATTGGGCCCCCTGCAATCACATTGGGCCCCCTGCAATCACATTGGGCCCCCTGCAATCACATTGGGCCCCCTGCAATCACATTGGGCCCCGTGCAATCACATTGGATCCCGTGCAATCACATTGGGCTTCCTGTGACCACATTGGGACCCGTGCAATCACATTGGGTCCTGTTCAATCACATTGGGCTTCCTGCAACCACAATGGGACCCGTGTAATCACATTGGGTCCCGTGCAATCACATTGGGCTTCCTGCAACCACAATGGGACCCGTGCAATCACATTGGGACCTGTGCAATCACATTGGGTCCCGTGCAATCACATTGGGTCCCGTGCAATCACATTGGGTCCCGTGCAATCACATTGGGTCCCGTGCAATCACATTGGGTCCCGTGCAATCACATTGGGTCCCGTGCAATCACATTGGGTCCCGTGCAATCACATTGGGACCCGTGCAATCACATTGGGTCCCGTGCAATCACATTGGGACCCGTGCAATCACATTGGGACCCGTGCAATCACATTGGGTCCCGTGCAACCACATTGGGACCCGTGCAATCACATTGGGCCCCCTGCAATCACATTGGGCCCCCTGCAATCACATTGGGTCCCGTGCAATCACATTGGGTCCCGTGCAATCACATTGGGTCCCGTGCAATCACATTGGGTCCCGTGCAATCACATTGGGTCCCGTGCAATCACATTGGGTCCCGTGCAATCACATTGGGTCCCGTGCAATCACATTGGGCTTCCTGCGACCACAATGGGACCCGTGCAATCACATTGGGACCCGTGCAATCACATTGGGACCCGTGCAATCACATTGGGACCCGTGCAATCACATTGGGACCCGTGCAATCACATTGGGACCCGTGCAATCACATTGGGACCCGTGCAATCACATTGGGAGCCGTGCAATCATATTGGGACCCGTGCAATCACATTGGGACCCGTGCAATCACATTGGGACCCGTGCAATCACATTGGGCCCCCTGCGACCACATTGGGACCCGTGCAATCACATTGGGACCCGTGCAATCACATTGGGCCCCCTGCAACCACATTGGGACTCGTGCAATCACATTGGGTCCCGTGCAATCACATTGGGTCCCGTGCAATCACATTGGGCTTCCTGCGACCACAATGGGACCCGTGCAATCCATTGGGTCCCGTGCAATCACATTGGGCTTCCTGCAACCACAATGGAACCCGTGCAATCACATTGGGACCCGTGCAATCACATTGGGCCCCCTGCAACCACATTGGGACCCGTACAATCACATTGGGACCCGTACAATCACATTGGGACCCGTGCAACCACATTGGGACCCGTGCAATCACATTGGGCCCCCTGCAATCACATTGGGCCCCGTGCAATCACATTGGGTCCCGTGCAACCACATTGGGACCCGTGCAACCACATTGGGACCCGTGCAATCACATTGGGCCCCCTGCAATCACATTGGGACCCGTGCAATCACATTGGGCCCTCTGCAATCACATTGGGTCCCTTGCAATCACATTGGGTCCCGTGCAATCACATTGGGTCCCGTGCAATCACATTGGGTCCCGTGCAATCACATTGGGTCCCGTGCAATCACATTGGGTCCCGTGCAATCACATTGGGTCCCGTGCAATCACATTGGGTCCCGTGCAATCACATTGGGTCCCGTGCAATCACATTGGGCTTCCTGCGACCACAATGGGACCCGTGCAATCCATTGGGTCCCGTGCAATCACATTGGGCTTCCTGCAACCACAATGGGACCCGTGCAATCACATTGGGACCCGTGCAATCACATTGGGACCCGTGCAATCACATTGGGAGCCGTGCAATCACATTGGGAGCCGTACAATCATATTGGGACCCGTGCAATCACATTGGGACCCGTGCAATCACATTGGGACCCGTGCAATCACATTGGGCCCCCTGCGACCACATTGGGACCCGTGCAATCACATTGGGCCCCCTGCGACCACATTGGGACCCGTGCAATCACATTGGGACCCGTGCAATCACATTGGGACCCGTGCAATCACATTGGGACCCGTGCAATCACATTGGGACCCGTGCAATCACATTGGGACCCGTGCAATCACATTGGGCCCCCTGCAACCACATTGGGACCCGTACAATCACATTGGGACCCGTACAATCACATTGGGTCCCGTGCAATCACATTAGGACCCGTGCAATCATATTGGGACCCGTGCAATCACATTGGGCCCCCTGCGACCACATTGGGACCCGTGCAATCACATTGGGCCCCCTGCGACCACATTGGGACCCGTGCAATCACATTGGGACCCGTGCAATCACATTGGGACCCGTGCAACCACATTGGGACCCGTGCAACCACATTGGGACTCGTGCAATTACATTGGGTCCCGTGCAATCACATTGGGTCCCGTGCAATCACATTGGGCTTCCTGCGACCACAATGGGACCCGTGCAATCCATTGGGTCCCGTGCAATCACATTGGGCTTCCTGCAACCACAATGGGACCTGTGCAATCACATTGGGACCTGTGCAATCACATTGGGACCCGTGCAATCACATTGGGACCCGTGCAATCACATTGGGACCCGTGCAATCACATTGGGACCCGTGCAATCACATTGGGTCCCGTGCAATCACATTGGGACCCGTGCAATCACATTGGGACCCGTGCAATCACATTGGGACCCCTGCGACCACATTGGGACCCGTGCAATCACATTGGGCCCCCTGCAACCACATTGGGACCCGTACAATCACATTGGAACCCGTACAATCACATTGGGTCCCGTGCAATCACATTGGGTCCCGTGCAACCACATTGGGACCCGTGCAATCACATTGGGCCCCCTGCAATCACATTGGGCCCCGTGCAATCACATTGGGTCCCGTGCAACCACATTGGGACCCGTGCAATCACATTGGGCCCCCTGCAATCACATTGGGACCCGTGCAATCACATTGGGCCCCCTGCAATTACATTGGGACCCGTGCAATCACATTGCGTCCCGTGCAATCACATTGGGCCCCCTGCAATCACATTGGGCCCCCTGCAATCACATTGGGCCCCCTGCAATCACATTGGGCCCCCTGCAATCACATTGGGCCCCCTGCAATCACATTGGGCCCCCTGCAATCACATTGGGCCCCCTGCAATCACATTGGGCCCCCTGCAATCACATTGGGCCCCCTGCAATCACATTGGGCCCCCTGCAATCACATTGGGCCCCCTGCAATCACATTGGGCCCCCTGCAATCACATTGGGTCCCGTGCAATTACATTGGATCCCGTGCAATTACATTGGATCCCGTGCAATCACATTGGGACCCGTGCAATCACATTGGGCTTCCTGCGACCACATTGGGACCCGTGCAATCACATTGGGTCCCGTTCAATCACATTGGGCTTCCTGCAACCACAATGGGACCCGTGTAATCACATTGGGTCCCGTGCAACCACAATGGGACCCGTGCAATCACATTGGGCCCCCTGCAATCACATTGGGACCCGTGCAATCACATTGGGACCCGTGCAATCACATTGGGACCCCTGCGACCACATTGGGACCCGTGCAATCACATTGGGCCCCCTGCAACCACATTGGGACCCGTACAATCACATTGGGACCCGTGCAATCACATTGGGACCCGTGCAATCACATTGGGAACCCTGCAATCACATTGGGCCCCCTGCGACCACATTGGGCCCCCTGCGACCACATTGGGACCCGTGCAATCACATTGGGTCCCGTGCAACCACATTGGGCCCCCTGCAACCACATTGGGACCCGTGCAATCACATTGGGACCCGTGCAATCACATTGGGCCCCCTGCAATCACATTGGGTCCCTTGCAATCACATTGGGTCCCGTGCAATCACATTGGGTCCCGTGCAATCACATTGGGTCCCGTGCAATCACATTGGGTCCCGTGCAATCACATTGGGTCCCGTGCAATCACATTGGGTCCCGTGCAATCACATTGGGCTTCCTGCGACCACAATGGGACCCGTGCAATCCATTGGGCCCCCTGCAATCACATTGGGCTTCCTGCAACCACAATGGGACCCGTGCAATCACATTGGGACCCGTGCAATCACATTGGGACCCGTGCAATCACATTGGGACCCGTGCAATCACATTGGGACCCGTGCAATCACATTGGGAGCCGTGCAATCACATTGGGACCCGTGCAATCACATTGGGACCCGTGCAATCATATTGGGACCCGTGCAATCACATTGGGCCCCCTGCGACCACATTGGGACCCGTGCAATCACATTGGGCCCCCTGCGACCACATTGGGACCCGTGCAATCACATTGGGACCCGTGCAATCACATTGGGACCCGTGCAATCACATTGGGACCCGTGCAATCACATTGGGCCCCCTGCAACCACATTGGGACCCGTACAATCACATTGGGACCCGTACAATCACATTGGGACCCGTACAATCACATTGGGTCCCGTGCAATCACATTGGGTCCCGTGCAATCACATTGGGCCCCCTGCAACTACAATGGGACCCGTGCAATCACTTTGGGTCCCGTGCAATCACTTTGGGCTTCCTGCTACCACATTGGGACCCGTGCAATCACATTGGGTCCCGTGCAATCACATTGGGCTTCCTGCAACCACAATGGGACCTGTGCAATCACATTGGGACCCGTGCAATCACATTGGGACCCGTGCAATCACATTGGGACCCGTGCAATCACATTGGGCTTCCTGCGACCACATTGGGACCCGTGCAATCACATTGGGTCCCGTGCAATCACATTGGGCCCCTTGCGACCACATTGGGACCCGTGCAATCACATTGGGACCCGTGCAATCACATTGGGCCCCGTGCAATCACATTGGGACCCGTGCAATCACATTGGGACCCGTGCAATCACATTGGGACCCGTGCAATCACATTGGGCCCCCTGCAATCACATTGGGCCCCCTGCAATCACATTGGGCCCCCTGCAATCACATTGGGCCCCCTGCAATCACATTGGGCCCCCTGCAATCACATTGGGCCCCCTGCAATCACATTGGGCCCCCTGCAATCACATTGGGCCCCCTGCAATCACATTGGGCCCCCTGCAATCACATTGGGCCCCCTGCAATCACATTGGGACCCGTGCAATCACATTGGGTCCCGTGCAATCACATTGGGACCCGTGCAACCACAATGGGACCCGTGCAATCACATTGGGTCCCGTGCAATCACATTGGGACCCGTGCAATCACATTGGGACCCGTGCAATCACATTGGGAACCCTGCAATCACATTGGGACCCGTGCAATCACATTGGGCCCCCTGCGACCACATTGGGCCCCCTGCGACCACATTGGGACCCGTGCAATCACATTGGGACCCGTGCAATCACATTGGGCCCCCTGCAACCACATTGGGACCCGTGCAATCACATTGGGACCCGTGCAATCACATTGGGCCCCCTGCAATTACATTGGGACCCGTGCAATCACATTGCGTCCCGTGCAATCACATTGGGCCCCCTGCAATCACATTGGGCCCCCTGCAATCACATTGGGCCCCCTGCAATCACATTGGGCCCCCTGCAATCACATTGGGCCCCCTGCAATCACATTGGGCCCCCTGCAATCACATTGGGCCCCCTGCAATCACATTGGGCCCCCTGCAATCACATTGGGCCCCCTGCAATCACATTGGGCCCCCTGCAATCACATTGGGTCCCGTGCAATTACATTGGATCCCGTGCAATTACATTGGATCCCGTGCAATCACATTGGGACCCGTGCAATCACATTGGGCTTCCTGCGACCACATTGGGACCCGTGCAATCACATTGGGTCCCGTTCAATCACATTGGGCTTCCTGCAACCACAATGGGACCCGTGTAATCACATTGGGTCCCGTGCAACCACAATGGGACCCGTGCAATCACATTGGGACCCGTGCAATCACATTGGGACCCGTGCAATCACATTGGGACCCGTGCAACCACATTGGGACCCGTGCAATCACATTGGGACCCGTGCAATCACATTGGGACCCGTGCAATCACATTGGGCCCCCTGCAATCACATTGGGCCCCCTGCAATCACATTGGGCCCCCTGCAATCACATTGGGCCCCCTGCAATCACATTGGGGCTTGTGCAATCACATTGGGTCCCGTGCAATCACATTGGGTCCCGTGCAATCACATTGGGTCCCGTGCAATCACATTGGGTCCCGTGCAATCACATTGGGCATCCTGCGACCACAATGGGACCCGTGCAATCCATTGGGTCCCGTGCAATCACATTGGGCTTCCTGCAACCACAATGGGACCCGTGCAATCACATTGGGACCCGTGCAATCACATTGGGACCCCTGCAATCACATTGGCACCCGTACAATCACATTGGGACCCGTGCAATCACATTGGGACCCGTGCAATCACATTGGAGCCGTGCAATCATATTGGGACCTGTGCAATCACATTGGGACCCCTGCGACCACATTGGGACCCGTGCAATCACATTGGGCCCCCTGCAACCACATTGGGACCCGTGCAATCACATTGGGACCCGTGCAATCACATTGGGCCCCCTGCAACCACATTGGCACCCGTATAATCACATTGGGACCCGTACAATCACATTGGGTCCCGTGCAACCACATTGGCACCCGTGCAATCACATTGGGCCCCCTGCAATCACATTGGGCCCCCTGCAACCACAATGGGACCCGTGCAATCACATTGGGCTTCCTGCGACCACATTGGGACCCGTGCAATCACATTGGGACCCGTGCAATCACATTGGGACCCGTGCAATCACATTGGGCCCCCTGCAACCACAATGGGACCCGTGCAATCACATTGGGTCCCGTGCAATCACATTGGGTCCCGTGCAATCACATTGGGACCCGTGCAATCACATTGGGCCCCCTGCAATCACATTGGGCCCCCTGCAATCACATTGGGCCACCTGCAATCACATTGGGACCCGTGCAATCACATTGGGACCCGTGCAATCACATTGGGTCCTGTGCAATCACATTGGGCCCCCTGCAACCACAATGGGTCCCGTGCAATCACATTGGGTCCCGTGCAATCACATTGGGACCCGTGCAATCACATTGGGACCCGTGCAATCAATCACATTGGGTCCCGTGCAATCACATTGGGAACCCTGCAATCACATTGGGACCCGTGCAATCACATTGGGCCCCCTGCGACCACATTGGGCCCCCTGCGACCACATTGGGAACCCTGCAATCACATTGGGAACCCTGCAATCACATTGGGACCCGTGCGACCACATTGGGACCCGTGCAATCACATTGGGACCCGTGCAATCACATTGGGACCCGTGCAATCACATTGGGACCCGTGCAATCACATTGGGCCCCCTGCAACCACAATGGGCCCCCTGCAACCACAATGGGACCCGTGTAATCACATTGGGTCCCCTGCAATCACATTTGGACCCGTGCAATCACATTGGGTCCCGTGCAATCACATTGGGTCCCGTGCAATCACATTGGGCCCCGTGCAATCACATTGGGACCCGTGCAATCACATTGGGACCCGTGCAATCACATTGGGTCCCGTGCAATCACATTGGGCCCCCTGCAACCACAATGGGACCCGTGCAATCACATTGGGACCCGTGCAATCACATTGGGACCCGTGCAATCACATTGGGACCCCTGCAACCACATTGGGACCCGTGCAACCACATTGGGACTTGTGCAATCACATTGGGACCCGTGCAATCACATTGGGACCCGTGCAATCACATTGGGACCCCTGCAACCACATTGGGACCCCTGCGACCACATTGGGACCCGTGCAATCACATTGGGACCCGTGCAATCACATTGGGACCCGTGCAATCACATTGGGACCCGTGCAATCACAATGGGTTCCGTGCATTCACATTGGGACCTGTGCAATCACATTGGGACCCCGGACCGGCGAGGCATGGGGATATCTGCCAGACACCTGGACATTTTAGAAGTTATGCAATAGTGATCGGGCCTCGCTCAGATGTGAGGTGGATGGGGCCTGTATATCACAGCTCCGGAGCCCCCTGCATACAGCCGCACCTGACGTGTGATCTAATATCACGCACCAGGGCTGGGATGTATTATTACACGATCTATCCAATAGTAAAAAGACGCCCGCTGCGTGCATCATGCAACAGGATCCATGCAACTTGCATCAATTAGTGGTAAAAGTGATCAGAAATGGATGATCCGGCTCCCGTCTGTGCAGTGTCCTCACCGTGGATAGTGGAATAGTGGATCCTTTAGGGTCGGGGGCGTCCGTGATCAGCTCAAATCTGCCAGCGATGCCAACTTCCAGTATAGAAAGCGGGAGATCCAGCGGATCCACAGGCGAGAGACCTGGAGGGTAAAATGAGATTAGTACCTCAGGGGTGGAGTCACCGGTAGCAGCCAATCAGATCCCAGCTCTAATTTCCCGGTAGCTCAGCTGCAGATGAGAGGGGCGCTCTGATTGGCGGTATCTCACCTCGCTTACTCATAGCCGACGTCTGGAGCTCACAGCACACGAGGACGGCTCATCCGAAATCTACCAAATAAACACAAAGGACAGAGCATTATCACCCCGTTACCATGGTGACAGAAGCCCCTCTAAACACAGGAAGGTACAGATGGCATTGTCACACAACATCATGAACTCTGCAGACATATCCAGGGGGGACTGTTCAGAGGAAGACCCCAAATTCTACACTGATAACTGCAGGCAGGAGTATATAGTGTCTAATGAGATGCACAGATAAGATGACGTCACGACTACAGCCCTGCTCAGATCATAAAACAAGTAATGCTCAGGTACCATACAAAAGTCAGCACTTTGCCTGTGTGTCAGTCTGAAAGACGGGGCCCTGACGTCAGAGGGTGGAGGAAGTAAAGCACTTACAAATCTGTCTCCAACGGCAGCCATGTTAACGAAGCCAAATCTCCACAGCGCTGTAATACTTTGTCCACAATAACATGGCCGCCGCAGGTGCATCACGTGATACCTTCCTGTTTTATCTCTAGTACCTGAACGTTCCACGGCGTGGAGAGAGGGTTGTAGTTGGAGACGTCATGACGTAAATGGATGGCGGAAGTGAATGTTCCACCTGTATGCGGAGTCTCGATGGTTGGCAGCGCTGGGGGACGTGAAGGATGAAGTCCAGATTTGTTGGCACTGAGCAGCCGCAGCTCCAGGATCTGAGAAATGCGGACATTTTTCAGCGGTTTTTCTTTCTTTTTTTTTTTGTACATCTTTATCTAATCTCTGCATCACACTATGCACTGGAGAATGGAAGATTACTGCACATGGGAGCCTGACTGCACTGCATGTGGGGGGCTCTGCATTACACTGTATATGGGGGGGTCTAGATTATACTGTATAAAGAGACCCCCCCTTTATGCAGTGTGATCTAGAGACTCCCCCATCATCACTAGTTAGGCTAGTTTCACACTTGCATTGGACGGGATCCGTAGCATTGCGTTGTGTGAAGGATGCTACGGATCGTACAAAATAACGCAATCCGTTATAGGTTTTTTCCTTGACTTTACACATCTGAGCATGCGCAGTTGTGTAAAGACGGATGCGTTAACGGAATCCGTCAAATGACGCATTCTAACAGAATCCGCCACCATAGGCGTCCATTATAAAAACAATGGACGTCAAACGGATTCCTGCAGGTTGCGTTTTTTTGACACTCCGCCAAGCGCAGAAAAACGCTACATGCAGCGTTCCATCCGCCCGACGCAGCGTCAAAATAACGACGCTGCGTCGTCCAGCGGATGCAACGCAGACCCTTGCGCTACAGTGCGTCGTCCATATAAGTCTATGGAGAATAGCGCAGTGCGTTAACGGACTGCGCTATTCTCCATAGTGACGGAATGCGCTGAACACAAGTGTGAAACTAGCCTTACCAGTACTGAGCACCCGAGCATGGTAGTGCCCACTCATCACTAGTTACCAGTACTGAGCACCCGAGCATGGTAGTGCCCGCTCATCACTAGTTACCAGTACTGAGCACCCGAGCATGGTAGTGCCCGCTCATCACTAGTTACCAGTACTGAGCACCCGAGCATGGTAGTGCCCACTCATCACTAGTTACCAGTACTGAGCACCCGAGCATGGTAGTGCCCACTCATCACTAGTTACCAGTACTGAGCACCTGAGCATGGTAGTGCCCGCTCATCACTAGTTACCAGTACTGAGCACCCGAGCATGGTAGTACCCGCTCATCACTAGTTACCAGTACTGAGCACCCGAGCATGGTAGTGCCCACTCATCACTAGTTACCAGTACTGAGCCCCTGAGCATGGTAGTGCCCGCTCATCACTAGTTACCAGTACTGAGCTCCCGAGCATGGTAGTGCCCGCTCATCACTAGTTACCAGTACAGAGCACCCGAGCATGGTAGTGCCCGCTCATCACTAGTTACCAGTACTGAGCACCCGAGCATGGTAGTGCCCGCTCATCACTAGTTACCAGTACTGAGCACCCGAGCATGGTAGTGCTCGCTCATCACTAGTTACCAGTACCGAGCACCCGAGCATGGTAGTGTCCGCTCATTACTAGTTACCAGTACCGAGCACCCGAGCATGGTAGTGCCCGCTCATCACTAGTTACCAGTACTGAGCACCTGAGCATGGTAGTGCTCGCTCATCACTAGTTACCAGTACTGAGCCCCTGAGCATGGTAGTGCCCGCTCATCACTAGTTACCAGTACTGAGCTCCCGAGCATGGTAGTGCCCGCTCATCACTAGTTACCAGTACTGAGCACCCGAGCATGGTAGTGCCCGCTCATCACTAGTTACCAGTACTGAGCTCCCGAGCATGGTAGTGCCCGCTCATCACTAGTTACCAGTACTGAGCACCTGAGCATGGTAGTGCCCGCTCATCACTAGTTACCAGTACTGAGCACCCGAGCATGGTAGTGCCCGCTCATCACTAGTTACTAGTACAGAGCACCCGAGCATGGTAGTGCCCACTCATCACTAGTTACGAGTACCGAGCACTCGAGCATGACCCCTTACCACTGAGCCCCTTGTACCAGCCCAGCCAAAAATATATGCATTGTTATAATATTCTTTTATTTTTTCTACATTTTTATTACTTTTTTTTCACTATCCCTAACCCTAGACCTATTTCTAACTTTAATCCTAACCTTGGGCCTATTTCTAACTTTAACCCTAACCCTAGGCCTATTTCTAACTTTAATCCTAACCCTGGGCCTATTTCTAACTTTAATCCTAACCTTGGGCCTATTTCTAACTTTAATCCTAACCCTGGGCCTAACCATACTTTGGGTTAAAAAAAGTGTTACGTATGAAGACAATATTAAGCCATGTTCACAGATGAATCAACATTGCCGGTAAACCTTTACTATGGACTGCAGCACACTGCGAGATGACAAAAGATTACTTCATTATATCTGGAATTTTGTCTTCTAGATTGCTGACTATGCAGAGCGCAGCAGCCGATGACAAATTCCTCTCCACTGCTGCGCTCTGCATATTCAGCTTCGGGGAGGAAATTCGCTGCAAATCTCTAGGACATGGTGCTTGCCAGAACCGCTCATTCCACAGTGAGGGGTGTAAGGGGGTGACACTTTGCCCCTCTCCATGCTTCGCCACTGAAAGCAATCACAGAACATTATCCGGCCAGTATCAGGCTGTAAGTCTCTGCAGATAAAAGCGCTGTCTGGTTTAGTAACCCCTTTCCACATGTAGTTCTTATAAAAAAAGACAATTCACAGAGAATCTCACTGGAAATATTTTGTTTTTCATCATCCCCATTATAAAAATATCCAAAAACACTTCACATCATTTCTGTCCTTATCTCTTGTATATATTTTTTTTTTTTACAGAACACAGAGATGAGCAGGGAGCGAATATTCGGGGCGCTCTTCATGAAGGTTACAAAATTTTGCAGGAGGAATCTGTGAAAGATCCTCAAAAGTTCAAGGAAAATAGAAATGTCGTCCTACTGATGACGGAAGGCAAGTGGTGGCTCAGCCAGTCCTATGATGGCTTTTTGGAAAATTACCCCATGCTCTATCCTTGTACCATCTCAGTTGTACCCCGTGCTCTATCCTTGTACCATCTCAGCCTACCCCATGCTCTATCCTTGTACCATCTCAGCCTTACCCCGTGCTCCATCCTTGTACCACCTCAGCCTACCCCATGCTCTATCCTTGTACCATCTCAGCCTTACCCCATGCTCCATCCTTGTACCATCTCAGTTGTACCCCGTGCTCCATCCTTGTACCATCTCAGTTGTACCCCGTGCTCCATCCTTGTACCATCTCAGTTGTACCCCATGCTCCATCCTTGTACCATCTCAGTTGTACCCTGTGCTCCATCCTTGTACCACCTCAGTTGTACCCCATGCTCTATCCTTGTACCATCTCAGTTGTACCCCATGTTCTATCCTTGTACCATCTCAGTTGTACCCCGTGCTTCATCCTTGTACCATCTCAGTTGTACCCTGTGCTCCATCCTTGTACCATCTCAGTTGTACCCCGTGCTCCATCCTTGTACCATCTCAGTTGTACCCCATGCTCCATCCTTGTACCATCTCAGTTGTACCCTGTGCTCCATCCTTGTACCATCTCAGTTGTACCCCGTGCTCCATCCTTGTACCACCTCAGTTATACCCCATGCTCTATCCTTGTACCATCTCAGTTGTACCCCGTGCTTCATCCTTGTACCATCTCAGTTGTACCCCGTGCTCCATCCTTGTACCATCTCAGTTGTACCCCGTGCTCCATCCTTGTACCATCTCAGTTGTACCCCATGCTCCATCCTTGTACCATCTCAGCCTTACCCCGTGCTCCATCCTTGTACCATCTCAGCCTTACCCCGTGCTCCATCCTTGTACCATCTCAGCCTTACCCCATGCTCTATCCTTGTACCATCTCAGTTGTACCCCGTGCTCCATCCTTGTACCATCTCAGTTGTACCCCGTGCTCCATCCTTGTACCATCTCAGTTGTACCCCGTGCTCCATCCTTGTACCATCTCAGCCTTACCCCGTGCTCCATCCTTGTACCATCTCAGTTGTACCCCGTGCTCCATCCTTGTACCATCTCAGTTGTACCCCGTGCTCCATCCTTGTACCATCTCAGTTGTACCCCGTGCTCCATCCTTGTACCATCTCAGTTGTACCCCGTGCTTCATCCTTGTACCATCTCAGCCTTACCCCGTGCTCCATCCTTGTACCATCTCAGCCTTACCCCGTGCTCCATCCTTGTACCATCTCAGTTGTACCCCGTGCTCCATCCTTGTACCATCTCAGTTGTACCCCGTGCTCCATCCTTGTACCATCTCAGTTGTACCCCGTGCTCCATCCTTGTACCATCTCAGCCTTACCCCATGCTCCATCCTTGTACCATCTCAGTTGTACCCCGTGCTCCATCCTTGTACCATCTCAGTTGTACCCCGTGCTCCATCCTTGTACCATCTCAGTTGTACCCCGTGCTCCATCCTTGTACCATCTCAGTTGTACCCCGTGCTTCATCCTTGTACCATCTCAGTTGTACCCCGTGCTTCATCCTTGTACCATCTCAGCCTTACCCCGTGCTCCATCCTTGTATCATCTCAGTTGTACCCCGTGCTCCATCCTTGTACCATCTCAGTTGTACCCTGTGCTTCATCCTTGTACCATCTCAGTTGTACCCCGTGCTCCATCCTTGTATCATCTCAGTTGTACCCCTTGCTCTATCCTTGTACCATTTCTAGTCGCACCCCAATCTTTATTTTTTTTTTAACTTTCTCAGTTGTACCCAGTACTCCATCCTTGTACCATCCTGGTCAAAATCAGTACTCTATCTCCCTCCATATCTTCTGTGCTAGGGCTGAACTGGTCTTAAAGGGGCTGCTCATTAGTTCATTATTGATGATCTATCCAGAGCATGGTTCATCAATATCAGATTGGGGGGGGGGGGGTCTGAAACCTGTTACCCCCACCAACTCTGGCAAAAGTTGAATGTAAGCATTGTACATAATGTGAGATGAGCCGTGGTACTGTGGAAGGGCCACTACATGGACTATGGAGCTGGCTGTTCTGGCCACTGATTGCATCCGGTGGCTACAGCTGGTAACAGCCGATCATGGAAAGTCCATGTAAATCCACGCCTGGGCTCTGGGACTATAGTTATTAATCCATTTCACAAGAATTGTCTTTTATCATTTAGGGAAACATAATATCGGGGAAGAAGATGCAATCCTGGAGCTGAAGAACATCCGAGAGACTCTGAACCAGCACTGGGACAATGTTCTGGGTATGGAGTATACATGGTGTATACCTGCTGCTCCCTGTCCTAGACTTATAATAAAAAAGCACTGAATGACTACCAAGGTTGTTACTGAGGTTGCCGCTGCCTTATTATTCTCTATGTATAGTGGAAGATTTCTTTGTAACCTTGGGAAAAAGCAGCTGTATTTCCCACTGCCCTGAGATATTTCTCTCTCTCTTTATCTATCTATCTATCTCCCCTTGTCGTCCTCTCCATCTCCATCTCTGGACCTGGCTTCCTGAAGGGCCGTCGATTTGATTCACGTTCCTCCTAAGGAACCAGAGGTGGAAGGTTGCAAGATGCTACAGCCACGATCAGTAGAGCGTGCAACGAGAGACTGGGAACCAAAGTGAGGAAACACAAAATATGTGCACAAGTGGAAACAGGCTATGTGCAAACAAGGGTAGCCTCCTACAAACAGAAGATGGGTGCAGGTTAGTGCAAGAAAAAAAAAAACATTGTGCAAACACGAACTCAGCGCTGTCAACAAGTTAATCCCTGGAGGCAGAGCTGGTACTCCTGAAGTGTAATCCACTTAGTAATAAATATAACCAGCAGCGAACGGCTTGAATAGGAGAGCATAAATAGCCCCACCCGGGATGTGATTGGACAGATAAAAAGAGCAATAGTAGCCCCACCCGACATGTGATTGGACAGAGAAACTGAGCAATAGTAGCCCCACCCGGAATGTGATTGGACAGAAACTGAGCAATAGTAGCCCCACCTGGAATGTGATTGGACAGAGAAACTGATCAATAGTAGCGCCACCCAGTATGTGATTGGACAAATAAAAAAAGAGCAATAGTAGCCCCAACTGAGATGTGATTGGACAGATAAAAAGAGCAATAGTAGCAACCCAGGATGTGATTGGACAGATAAAATAAACATTCGTATCCCCACCCGGGGAGAGAAAATGATCAATAGTAGCCCCACCCAGGATGTTATTGGACTGAGAAAATGAGCAAGAGTAGCCCCACCCAGGATGTTATTGGACTGAGAAAATGAGCAAGAGTAGCCCCACCTAGGATGTGATTGGACAGATAAAATGAGCATTAGTAGCCCCACCGGGATGTGACTGGACAGAGAAAATGAGCAAGAGTAGCCCCACCATGAATGTGATTGGACAGAGATAATGAGTAAAAGAAAACAGGTAATGACCACAATCCATGGGAAGAGAAACTATAGTAAAGATAAAAGTAAATAGACCATCAGCACTTTGACAGGGTCTGATCTGTCTGTGGTTCAGCAAGGAAGGAAACCGACCACTACAGCCCCCTGCTGCTCTGATGTTCTCCATTAGGGCAAGAAGAGATGATGTCCCAAACACCTGACCCTGCAACCAATCAGTAGTCTTGTGACTGGTTTTCTTTACGATTTGTACTGACTTTCCTTCTTGTTCACTTTTAGGTGGGCGTTATAAGCTGGGGGACGGTCAGCAGCTGTACTGGACCTAGAAGAAATCCTGGGCCGGTGCCGGAGCTGTCTCGTGACTTTCATACTAATCTCTTTAAGATGATGGATTGACTAAAGGAAGAGTTAAAGGATGATTTGGAATTCCTAAACTAGAGTCTTGTTATGAAGACGCTACACATATAATTATTGGGGTCACCTAATGACCCAATCAATAGTTTCAGGCAGCAATAAAAATAAAGTAAAATAAAGAATATTGGAAAAGTTATCCTCATTTGTAATAACGGGTGCACACTGTAGGGGGCGATGTTATCTGCTTTTGTCATTTTCCAGCGTAGAGGTGAAAGCTATAATCCCATTTGTTCCTATGGGTAACCCCCCGCTTAGTGTTTGCGCCCTTTTTTTATATGAGTTTCTGATGAGAATTTGTTTTACTCGATTTATCAAGTGTTTATTGCATTTTTTACTTTTTTAAAAGGATGTTTCCTATTAATCTGTAGAAAACTGAACTTTTTTTTTTAATTTGCTGTACCAAACAATACAAGGCTTTGTTCATACTGATGTTAACAGATTTCATTACTGTACCCATTACACATGAAAGGCGCTATCAATGCTGAGCATTATATAGAGGTGTTATAACCAGAGATAGGAGGACTCACAGATATCTGGGGGCGCTGGGTCAAATTGGGTTAAAAAAACCAAACGGTTCTGACCAATAATTGATCCCAGGTATCTGGCAAGATAAAAATAGTAGAAGGCGGGGCCGGCTCCAGGTTTTTGAAGGCCCCGGACGAAAGTCTCAGTGGGCCCCATCCACAAGCAGACACGCACATACACAGATACATACACATACAGGCATACATACACATACATAAATAAAGAGAAATTCGCAAACATACATCTAAGACATAAATCCACACACAGTCATATACACGGACATACATAGATATACATCATGCTTGCATACAGACACATTAGAGATAATTTTAATATGGGGAAGCCGGCAGCAGCCTCACTCACCTCCCCCGCTTATCGCCCATCCAGCTCCTCACAAGAATGTGGCTGTGCCGCACTTATTGATGGCCATGACTAACAGACATGGCCGTGCACAGTGCACACTGACACTGCTGTATATACATCACAGGAGAGGCTGGGGATGTACAGCAATAGAGAGACATACAGCTCTGGGGGTATACAGCACTGGGGTGGGTGACATACAGCTCAGGGGGTATACACTATACAGCACTGGGGTGGAGTGTAAATACAGCTCTGGGGTATACAGCACTGGGGTGGAGGCTAAATACAGCTCTGGGGGTATACAGCACTGGGGTGGAGGGTAAATACAGCTCTGGGGGTATACAGCACTGCAGTGGGGGGAAAAACAGCTCTGAGGGGTATACAGCACTGGGGTGGGGGAGACATACAGTTGAGGGTATAAAGCATTGTGGTAGGGGCACATAATTCTGATTGTACACAGCACTGTGGATGGGGGACAGACCGTTCTGGGGGGTACACAGCACTGTGGTGGGGGCGCACAGTTCTGGGGGTATACAGCACTGGGGTCAGGGGACAGACAGTTGTGGGGGTATACAGCATTGTGGTGGGGAGCAGACAGTTCTGGGGGTTATACAGCACTCGGGTAAGGGGACAGACAGTTCTGGTTCTTATACAGCACTGCGGGGGGGAAAGACAGTTTTGGAAGGGTATACAGCATTGGGGGTCAGGAGACACACAGGTCTGGAGGGTATACAACACTGTGGTGGTGGTGGCGGCACACAGTTCTGGGAGTATACTGCACTGGGGTCAGAGGACACAGGTCTGGAGGGGGAGCATGGTGTGCAGAGGCAGAGGGAAGGGAAAAGAAACTCTGTGTCTAGGGAAAGGGGAGATGGTGACCCCTGACCAAACCTACCGCTGGTACATGGGGTCCCTCACCACCCTAGATAGGTTTCGCACTTATGTGCCCAGCCGGATACCTGACCCTAGGTATCCCTAGTGCTGGAACAGATGGCATAAGCTCTTCGTAAACCCCACTGAACGCTAAAGGAAGAAACAAGGGGGACACACGGGGAAAATGCATGAACTACTTATACCACAAAGGAGTACAAGCCACCTGCTTGCACCCAGGGCATGAATAAACTGAATAATATCACCAGCACCAGTCCAAGGAAGGAAAGGGTATATAAGCACCAAAATAATGCTGATGATTTGAAGCTGGGTGGAAGGCAATCTCATGCTGGGTCCTAAAGGTGAGAGATGAATCCAGCAGTAAAGCTACCTATACCAATGAATACTGACAGCAGGAACAATGTAAAGTCAGGGAGCATGCTGTGCAGCCAAACGCTGTGACCTTCTATGGCCAGAAACCACATGACTGTCTGTCACTCATGACAGTAACTCCACTAATTCTGGAACAGTTTTTCTTTTTTCCTCTGTGACACCCATTCTAAATCTGTGCGTGCCCCCCCCTGACTCTTCCTGCCACCATTGGAGGTAAACTATGAGACCACTGGAGGATCTAACGGTACTTAGGGGGGCCAGTGCTGCCCTATGCATAGTGGTCATGTGACTATATCCTCCAATCACCTGTCAGGCCTACCATTTGCAGTGGTCACATGAGGCCTGTACAGAGCAGAATAGGCCAAGTACTGAGACAGACTGGTTGCTAGGGACAAGCTGCCTAACAACCACATAGATAAGACTATGGCTGCCGGGCAGATTATTCATAGTAAGTAAAATATCAGATATTAGACACCATTGTTGGCTTTTTAAGACCTCCCAGCTGTTCTCATATCTAGAGCCAGGCAAATACTCCACCATGGTACACACTGCCGGGGTTTCACAAGGTCATTTCTGCAGTAAAACCTTTCTGTGGAAATTCTGTAGAAATTCTCCTTTTTTTTGGCTGAGGCGACATCACAAAGGCCAGCGAGACAGCGATGTGGGCCTCACATTAAGGGTGGGGGGACATCACTGGGGAATATAGTGAAATAACACGACATCCATGTGCCAGAATGAAGCATACAAAATGGTGGCTGACCCCTGTAATCATTACCATGACAGATTTTGAGCTCTCCCATCACAGTGACGCCATTTTACCACACACGTTTGTAAGCGTTACATTTATATGAAATATTACTATAGATTACATACAGATAAAATACACTATATGCTCTGTACTGATCGTCATACAGTGACAAGCAAAAGGGTAACAATGATTTGAGCTTTTAACTTTTAGGCTTCATATCCCCTCATCCACTACAGCTCTGAGCAGGAGACGACCTTCATTTTATAGACAATCATTTCTATTGCATACATAAATGTGACTTGCAGCTATTTAGCATATGATCACTTATACAGATCCTTCTTATATCACTGCATTGTTACTGTTTTACTCCTTTTTCTTCCTGTATACTAGAAATACTAAATTGATTCACAAGTGAAAGGTCACTGGTTCGAGTCGAGGAGCCGCCATGAAGAAGATTTCCCAAGAATGAGAAACCGCATCATCCAGCTCATTGATAGTGGACTCTCGGCCAAGAAAATTGTCAAACTGCATTATGTGCGGCCATGACAGTTGTAAGAATATGAAATTAAGCACATCCATCAATGATAAGTGCACCTGCTCGCCACTGCTCAATACTTGATCGGGGTATTCGGGCATGCTTATTACTCGATCGAGTATCCCGAGTACTCAAGGACCATGCTCGAGTACCCACCTCACATGTTTTGCGGCTATTAGACAACCAATCAACATAAAGGGATTGCTAGCCATACACGGTAATGCCGTAGCCGTTGGCTACTGGCATTATTGTGGTTGGCCAGCCGGATCACATCATCAGGTCTTATAAGACCCAGAGGGTGCGATGCTCTGCACATTCTCCTCTAGAAGCAGTTTGGGGAGAGTTGATGTAGGAGGGAAAGCTTAGAATACAGCAGGGGTGTACACTTGCACCCTTTAGTGGCTTTCATGTGGCACTAAAAGGGGTTTAAAAATGCATGGGGATCTCCCCTATTTTTGATAACCAGCCCAGTTAAAGCAGACAGCTGGGGGCTGGTATTATCAGGCTTGGAAGGTCCATGGTTATTTTATCCTTCCCAGTCTAAAAATAGCAGCTCGCAGTCACCCCAAAAGTGGTGCATCACATTAGATGCTCCAATTCTGGCACTTCACCCCCGGCTTTTCCCAATTGCCCTGGTGTAGTGGCAATTAGGGTAATTTTTTTGGGGGGGTTGATGTCAGCTGTGTAAGGTTAGCTGGCATCAACCCAGGGGTTAGTAATGGAGGGGTGTATATTCATTATTTTGAAAAATCCACGAAGCTTCGACATAATCCAATGGTGAATAAAGACTTCCCCACATTATGCCTAGTTCACCTATTTATTATTTTTAAGAAATCCCCAAAGCTCTGAGATACTCCATGCAGTACTGGTCCTACGACGTAACCAAAATCGGTATTCCAACCTATGGAACCTTGTTCAGAAAACAAGGCTCAATAGGTCACTGCCGGTCAGCACCAAACCCGTAATTTCTCACACGCGGTGACGTCATTGAGTAACTGATGTCCCCGCGTGTGAGAAATTACGGGTCTGGTGCTGACTTGGAGTGACTTATGAAGACTCATTCTCTGAACGAGGCTCCATAGGTTGGCGTACCGATTTGGGGGATGTCGTGGGACCAGTGCACTATGGATTGCGTCTGAACTTTGTGGATTTGTTTAAAATAATAAATTGATGAATGATTTATAGTGTGGGAAAAAACAATCATAACATAAAATAAATCTGTCATGGGGAAAAAAAAATGCTATTACCCTGCAGCTATGAAGTTAATCTGCAGGTTAATAGCGTTTTGAACCTGCCTGGTGTCTGCACTTAGAGCCCTGCTCCTGGGAGGATATGAACATGACTCCTCCTGGCAGCGCTCCGCTTCCTTTCCTAGGGGTGGCTCCGGCGCTGGCTCAGTCACCGCTCAACGGCAGCTGTAACTACACCTCTGGCAATGAATGACAGCCGGCTCTAATATAATACTATGTAGACCTTAAAACGATAAGTCAGTCAATCACTTTCAATCACATAGTGCTTCCTTACCAGTAAGAAATCACGTTCTGAAAGTCTAGAAGTGCACTGGGGTGTGGCGATGCACTTACAGCTTCTTAGCCTATTGTATTCTTGCGCTAGCATCACCCTCCCCTGGCTGATTTACAGGTCAGTGGCCAGTCTACTAGAGGATATGACTTGTCAATCAGCCAGGGGAGGGTGATACTAGCGCAGGAATACAGCAAAGGCTAAGAAGCTGTAAGTGCGTCCTCACGCCCAATTGCACTTCTAGAAAACGCGGTTTCACACTGCTAAAGAAGTACTTTGGGGGTCATAATGGGATTAAATGACTTATCTCTTAAAGTGCTATAGTCATATTAATGGTTTGAGAGTATAACATATACAGACAGGTTCTCTTTAAATATCTCTAAACCTCTAAGTTAATGCCCCCATTTTCCTGAGTCTTGTGAACTGGGTAATATCCCTCTGTTCTTCTGATCTGCAATCACCTATTGTGAAACCAAACTGTTTATTTTATCATTTAGCAGAGTTCACAGGTCCTCACCCCCTGCTATATACATAGCACCAAACCCTCAGCGAGGCTCAGATCCCAGTAGGAGACAGGCGCAGAGAGACGACTGGGACAAGATGTTACCGCTATTGCTCCTCATCCAAATAGCACGTAAGTACCTGAGATCCCGGGACATTTAATGAGATTAACAGATGGAGCAGGTTTTATTGTAGCGAGTGATATTGCAGAGATGGAGCAGAGTTTCTGGGTCACAATTCATCCTGTATCCAGAAGTGTCAGTCTGTATTCAGGTGTGGACATATAACTAAAGCTCTCCTATAGGAACGCTCCACCTGCAGATCTACAGACTGTCACATATTAGAACAGTGCACAAAATCCAGCAGATACTTTATAGCAACACTAGCTGTACTCCCCGGCTTCGCCCGGGTTAATAACTGCTGTTAACAAAATAGAATGTATTAACAAAAATGTATTCTGCACACAAACACCACAAAACAAATAGATAGAAATGTAATTATTAAACTGTTGCCTATATTAACCAATCAGAGCTCAGATTAATTAACTGTAGCAAAATAGAAGCTAAGCTGTGATTGGTTGCTATTGGCAGCCTGATAAATCTCCAGGCAACAGAAAGCCCTCCCCCTGACAGTATATATTAGCTCACACATACACATATAGACAGGTCATGTGACTGACAGCTGCCGTATTTCCTATGTGGTGCATTTGTTGTTCTTGTAGTTTGGCTGCTTATTAATCAGATTTTTATTTGTGAAGGATAATCCCAGACTTGTGTGTGTTTAGGGCGATTATGTGGTGAGGTTGGTGTATGTGTGGTGAGATGTGTGCTGAGGGTGGTATATGTGCTCAAGTACGTGGTAGTGTGTGGCGCATTGTGTGTGTGTTCATATCCCCGAGTGTGGTGAGTATCCCATGTCGGGGCCCCACCTTAGCAGCTGTACGGTATATACTCTTTGGCGCCATCGCCTCATTCTTTAAGTGCCCCTTGTTCACATCTGGCAGCTGTCAATTTGCCCCCAACACTTTTCGTTTCACTTTGTCCCCATTATGTAGATAGGGGCAAAATTGATTGGTAAATTGGAACGCGCAGGGTTAAAATTTCGCCTCACAACATAGCACCCGGCGCTGCCCGGGACAGTAACAGTCTCTCTGTTTCTCTCCCATTCTCTGTCTGTCTCCCCCTCTGTATATATCTCTCTGTCTCTCTCTCTCTTTGTCTTTCTGTCTCTTTCCCTGTCTATCTCTATCTCTTTCTTCGTCTGTCTCAATCTCTTTCCCTGCCTGTCACTCTCCCTCACTTTCCCTGTCTGTCACTTTCCCTGTCTGTCACTTTCCCTGTCTGTCACTTTCCCTCTCTTTCCCTGTCTGTCTCTTTCCCTGTCAGTCTGTCTCTTTGTCTGTGTCTGTCTCTTACCCTGTCTATGTCTGTTTCTTACTCTGTCTGTGTCTGTCTCTTTCCCTGTCAGTCTGTCTCTTTGTCTGTGTCTGTCTCTTTGTGTCTGTCTCTTACCCTGTGTATGTCTATTTCTTTCCCTGTCTGTGTCTGCCTCTTTCCCTGTCTGTGTCTGCCTCTTTCCCTGGCTGCATTGTGACACTCCAACATTCCATATAAGGGCGTGGCTGCACATTCTTCTGAAGTTCTGGCTGCACTGTGGCTCCCAGCTCCATTCGCTTTAATGGAGGCAGTTTTTTTGCCGAATAACTGTAAAGTGCGGGGTTAAACTTTCCCCTCGAAACATAGCCTATGACGCTCTCGGGGTCCATATGTGCGAGTGTGCAAAATTGTGTGCCTGTAGCTGCGACGGTGCGGATGCCAATCCCGGACATACACACACACATTCAGCTTTATATATTAGATTTTACTATGAGGTTGTTTTTCTTTGCAAAGGATTTTCTGCATGATGATGATATTTTGCAAAATGCCATCATATGGAATACACATGTGTATGACCCTTGTGAACATACCCTAAACTAAAAGTATAGCCTGTAGGGGAGATCGTCACTATAAAAATTGTGTGTGATTTGTATCTTGTGTTACTTCTTATAATAACTGTCAGAGTTGCACTCACTATTCTGTGCAGTCAATTTCTAGAAACATTACTTATCCTGAACCTATGCTGAGCTACACCTAGCATTATACTCCAGAGCTGCACTCACTATTCTGCTGGTTCAGTCACTATCTATAAACATTACTTATCCTGTACCCATACTGAGTTACATTACTTATCCTGTACTGATCCTGAGTTACTTCATGTATTATACTCCAGAGCTGCACTCACTATTCTGCTGGTGCAGTCACTGTGTACATACATTACATTACTTATCCTGTACTGATCTTGAGTTACATCCTGTACTATGCTGCAGAGCTAAACTCACTATTCTGCTGGTGCAGTCACTGTGTACATACATTACATTACTGATCCTGAGTTACCTCCTGTATTATACTCCAGAGCTGTCCTCACTATTCTGCTGGTGCAGTCACTGTACACATACATTACTTATCTTGTACTGATCCTGAGTTACATCCTGTATTATACTGCAGAGCTGTCCTCACTATTCTGCTGGTGCAGTCACTGTACATATACATTACTTATCCTGTACTGATCCTGAGTTACCTCCTGTATTATACTGCAGAGCTGCACTCACTATTCTGCTGGTGCAATCATGGTATACATACAGTACATTACTTATCCTGTACTGATCCTGAGTTACATCCTGTAAACGGAAGAGTAAGGAGTGTGGCCTTAGTCGTCGGTGAAAAGGTGGCCAAGTCCAAAGGCACCTGGGTGTGAGATTGGCCGTTGTGTGAAGGTGACCCGAAACAGTCTTCAAACTGCCCCTTGTTGTTCTTGTTGCACCAACACATACAGGACTGTTCAGCGTTCCATGGTGCGCGGATCAGGAGACTCAGCTCCCCGAAATTGGCCCAGAGTGGCCAAAGTTTTTGTTCTTCCATCTCCCAGTTCTTATGTGCAAGTTGTGCCCCCCTCTGAGGACATTGCATACTACCCTGTCGCCCGATTTACATTGTCTCTTTCCCCGTGGACTCCACTGTTATCTGATGCTCCTGGGCAATGTAGCATAACAATGGACTGGCAACCGCAGACAGAGGAGGGAGAGGAAGGAAACGGCGGACCATGTAGAGTGGGTCCAGGACTGTTGTGCGCCCTGCCAGGAGGGTAGGCGCATTGACAATGCTGCCTACGGCAGGAAAAGACTGTTGCCTATGGGTGATGGCTTTTTTTTAAAGATGAACCCTCATCGGTGTCTGGACGAAAACTCTGGCCTGTGGCCGTAACTCATGTGAACTCTAAAGGAAATGTTTTTATTAGTTCAGGATTCTATGTATGTGGAAATTAAAGTTTTTTGGCCGGTGACGACCATGTTTAAATGGGGAGGTGTGTAGGAGGTGAACTTGACCCTGTACTGGTTATGCTATGTATTCTACAGTATGTGTTACACCAATTATATTGTATATTGTATATTAATATATAAAACTGCTAGCAAGATGCAGGTTCCAGATGTAATAGAGCGGGACTTTTGCCAACAAGTGCCACCTAGTCGTTGGGCTAAGATAACAGCTGAATGGAAAAGATAGGATCAAGGGGGAAGTGACAGATGCGGAAAGGAGGACAGTCGAGAGTTATTGAGAAGGGACAGTAGAAAATAGGGTTCAAGTGAGAGAACACGTGCCCTCAGTGCTAGGGCTGGTCAGTCACCCCTGAGGTAACCCCAAGAGCTCTGGTGCCTACAGCTCACCTTGGTGGGCTTTAAGAGCCATCAGGGCCTAGCATCGAAGGCAGGCGAAGAAAAGGGAGAACGAAGACACTGATTCCTGGGCATGAGAATGAGGTCAAAGATATCAGGGAGACAGGTTGAGGAACAGTACCGCTCACTGAACGAAAGAAAAAGAAAGAAGGTCATGACTGTTATAACGATGTGCAGAATAAAAGTGAGCGATTCTGGTTGGCCAAGTGAACTCCAGTGTTCCATGTTTTACTGTCTACGACGATGACTGCCAGCAAGGTGGGGTGTCACAACCATTTATGGGGTCTCCTTGGCAAAGGAGTGCGGCACTCGAGTGGCCCGGATCCCCCCTCCTTCAACCCAGTAGTGACCTGTGTAAAGACAACACTTCTGGGAACACAATCAAGCTCTACACAGACACTGAGACATGATAAGTGCAGAATGGTGAGTGCAGCTCTGAAGTGTAACACTGGCTGTGAGATTGGAATATGTGTTATTGTTATCAGGTAAATTGTGAAAAATATGTCTGCCCCATGATATAATTATTTGGTTCTCTGCCCATTGTTTCTTCTTCATTCACACTGTCGCATTTTGGTTTTAGTGGCCATTGCTGCCTCTGTCCCTGGATGTGATCTTGGTAAAATACCCATTGATGGTGGTAATTACACTGTGAGTGATGGAGGAAATGTTGGCAGTACGGTGGAGTACAGCTGCCCTCCAGGAATGTACCCGCACCCATCCTTCTCCCGGGATTGTCTCTACACCGGTCACTGGACGGATGAGGACGTGAAGGCGCAATGTAGAGGTAACTGACCACACATCTGCTATAGACATAGACAAAAGAAAACTAATCCCGCACTGCACCATGGACATATGGATTTCTGCCTTGGATTTTCATCAGATCTGCCTTTCATTTCTTTTTAATCAATCACCATTTATGTTTGGCTAAAAAACACATCCACAACTGGGATCTACTAACATTTTGGGCATCATTTAGCTTCTACAATCTCTGTACATAGCAGACTGCAGAATGAGTCTACAGAGAATCGGTCAGTGAGCTGCTCCTGACAGCAGAGTGTACCACTTTATCATTCTGAACTCTTCTAAACCGATTTAATCCCTCTGCTTCCTGGAGAGGTTGCTGGTTATTCTATTCAGTTAGGAGCTAGCCAGGGAGCACTGAGTTTACAGTGAATTGGTCCGTAAGTTGCTTCTGACAGCAGAGTGTACCACATTATCATTCTGAACTCTTCTAAACCGATTTAATCCCTCTGCTTCCTGGAGAGGTTGCTGGTTATTCTATTCAGTTAGGAGCTAGCCAGGGAGCACTGAGTTTACAGTGAATTGGTCCGTAAGTTGCTTCTGACAGCAGAGTGTACCACTTTATCATTCTGAACTCTTCTAAACCGATTTAATCCCTCTGCTTCCTGGAGAGGTTGCTGGTTATTCTATTCAGTTAGAAGCTAGCCAGGGAGCAGAGAGGACGTGTTTTTACTGCTGCTGCTATCTGTGGTGATTGTTGTAATTTATTTATTCTACCCCCTTTCGTTTGTACCCTTACCCGTACACCTTTGGTTATCCCCTAGTACAGGTTTTAGACATAGATCAACTCAGGAAACTCCAAGAAAGCTGCCACAACAACCTGCATAAGCCACTGTTAACTCATTCTGCAACCGGCTATGTCCAGAGATACATAGAGGCTATAGAAGCCAAAAATGTGAATGAGACCCAATAGTAAAAATTATATTTTCACTTAAGGACGATCCACTATTGCCCATATGCATTATATTATTTTTACGCGCTGTTTGGTCCCGTTCCCCTCGCAGCTGTGCGGTGCCCAAGACCGGAAATGTTTGAAAATGGAGATTTTTATCCGCGGAAAGGGAAATACTTTGTGGGAGACGTCCTTAGTTTCAAGTGTTGGGGAGAATTTCAAGCCTTTGCACACGGAAACCGCACCTGTCAGGCAAATGGAAAATGGAGCGGAGAAGAAGCGAAGTGTGATGATCAAGGTACAAATATGTCATAAAAATAAAAATAAAATTGTATATAAAAATTAATATTGGGCGACTCGTTATCAAAATTTCAGATGGTCCTTGTCAAGAACTCCGATGGGTCGCTTCATCCCAGAAACCTATTTGGTCCCAATTAGCGAACATTGCATAGAAACGTTGTCCCCCCCGATCCCCCAAAAAAGAACAAAAAAGAACCCCCCAAAAACCAGAAATGTTTAAGTTTTTTAATGTTTATATACTTCAGTTTCAGGTTTGACATTCTGAGATCCAAAACACATTTTTATTCTGTCAATGTTTCTGTATTAAAGGGGAATCTGTCAACGTTTTTTTGTTTTCTCAGCATGATGTAAAGACAAGGATTCCGATTCCAGCGATGTGTCACTTACTGAGCTGCCTGCTGTCATTTCAATAAAATCCCTGTTTTCACTGTTCTCTGAGTGCTAAGCTTTGTATAACCCCACCCACACCACTGATTGGCAGCTTTCTGCCTATGCACAGAAATCTACCAATCAGTGGTGGGGGCGGGATTATGCTGCATATCTATCTGTTCTCTGAGTGCTGAGCTCTGTGTAACTCCACCCACACCACTGATTGGCAGCTTTCTCCCTATGCACAGAAAGCTACCAATCAGTGGTGGGGGTGGGGTTATGCTGCAGAGCTCTCTGTTCTCTGAGAGCTGAGCTCTGTATAACCCCACCCACACCACTGATTGGCAGCTTTCTGCCTATGCACAGAAAGCTACCAATCAGTGGGGGGGTGGGGTTATGCTGCAGAGCTATCTGTTCTCTGAGTGCTGAGCTCTGTGTAACTCCACCCACACCACTGATTGGCAGCTTTCTCCCTATGCACAGAAAGCTACCAATCAGTGGTGGAGGTGGGGTTACACAGAGCTCAGCACTCAGAGAACAGATAGATAGAGCTGAGGAATCTATGACATCAGGTCCTCTATTGCTAACCTCCTGCTGATAAAACAATGATTTTACCAAAACTACATCAGGCAGCCCAGTACAGCATGCATCACAGGAAGCCGGGTCTCTGCCCCTACATCATGTTGCTGTCAGATTAGGTGGAAGATTCCCTGACAGATTTTACCTTTTTCTGTTTACATCTTTTCTCATACATTCACCCCATAGAGGGCGACTGTCCAAATCCAGGAGTTCCTATCGGGGCTACAAAACTAGGTTCTTCCTACAAGTTTGGAGACAAAGTGACGTATGGATGCCAGATGGGGCTGCAGATGTTTGGCTCTAAGGAGAGAGAATGTATGGAGAGCAGGCTCTGGTCCGGAGCAGAACCGTCCTGCAGATGTAAGGCCATTAGTCTTTATGGCATAAGCTTCCATACTCACCATTGTGTAAACTTTCATTATTCCCCTTTTTTCATTGTCTGATCCTACAGCTACCGGGTTGTAATTTGATATAGTTGTCTGAGATTAAATGTATGGTTAATCCACGTATTAATATATTTGGCACCAAACATACAGTATTTAGGGGTAATTTATTGCTTAAAAAATAATAGTTTTCATTTGATTCCTGATCAGCCTTTGCAACATTATTAAGCTTCGTAACATACTCCATTACCCTATTTCACTTCCATCTCGTCCAAACAGAATGCTGTTTTAACTGCCTATTTCATACCCTTTTAGAAGCTGCTTTGAACTGCTGCTCGAACAAGAATTTATACTCTGCCTTTTTTACAAACACTCTCTGTGTGAGCCTCTCTGCTCCCCTCCATGACGAGACAGTGAGAAAGTTTGTAAATAGTGTTTTAGGCCTCTGCCACACTCACGTGAAATTCACGCACGTGCCGAGAGACACCTATTTCCCCTGCGTGTTGCGTGCAGGTAAGTACGTGTCTCCGGTACGTGCGGGACACGTGTGTTCTACGTGTGCTATCCGCGATAGCACACGTAGAACCGGTAATTAACATACTCACCTGGTCCTTCCTGCTGTCCGCGCTGCTGTCCGTGGTGCTGATCTTCGGCTCCAGCCCTCCCGTCTCCCCGCTGCTGCTGTTGCCAGGCAATGAAGTGAATATTCTATGAGATTAATGAGCGGCGGTCAGCAGCAAGAGGCAGCAGCGGCAGAGACATGAGGGCTGGAGAAGGTAAGTAAATGTTTTGTTTTTTTTTTCTCTGACACGTGTGTTTTCTCCGGCGCGTGTCACACGGGACCGCATCCACACTACACCCGTGTGGTACAGGTGCGGGCCGTGTGACACCCGTGCTGCCGGAGAAAAAATGGACATGTCAGCGCTTTGAAAAACGCACACACGTACAAACGCACACGGACACACGTTCCGTGTGGTTTTACGTGTGTGTGCCTGCTACAATAGGGTAGCATTGCTGAACGTGTCTCCGTGCTGCCGGTACGTGTAAAAAATGACAAACACGTGCCGGCGGCACGGATGTGTGTCCCAGGCCTTAAAGTAGATTCTTACTAAAACAGCAGTTCAAAGCAGCTTTAAAAGAGCATGAGCTAGACTGCTAAAACAACAGTGTGGATTTTAAGAGAGATAGAAGCAAAATAAGGACATAGAGCATGTTACAAAGATTTATAACTTTGCAAAGGCTAATACATAATTGCATTTAGATAAAAAAATACGGTAGTTACTAAAAAAACAACATTTTTTTCTATGTGTCTAAATGGTTACAGACTTTACAGAAACCCTGAGTAATGTCATCCTATAGTCACATATTACTTCACTACCTATTCCTTCTCACCTACTGCCTGTAGAGGGGGGTAACACATGACTACACAAGGTGTGTTTGTAGTCTGTGATCATGGAGACACATAGGTCAGCATAGGAGCTGTATACACACAATGGTAGGATCTAATTATTTCATGCACACTGAAGACTTTCAATATAGAATATTGTAGATGTGTGCTTGTTTGCAAATTTTAATATTGCAGGTTGTTATCGCTGTATGTAGTGTGACAGGGTGACGCACTCATTGTGCTGTTTCGGGTAGCACACAGGAACACTTTCATGTAAAAAGTCCAACAGGTTTATTCACAGCACAAATAAACACATAGGAACATAACAAACACAGTTTTCAGTCCACAGAAGTATCAAAGTAGAGCAATCTCAGCCTCCACGCACTGACTCCGGTCAGTATACACACCCCTCTCAGGAGGTACCATGCGGAGGTTTCACAAACCTCCATACACTGATCCCGGGTCAGAAGAAGTGAACCCTCTCTTTTCCTTCAAAGGATTCCTCCCAGAGACAACACAACCTCTATACACGGTCCCGGTCAGGACAAGCGAATCCTCCCTTCTCTCAGAGGATTCCTCCCAGAGGTGTCACAACCTTTATACACGGTCCCTGTCAGGAGAAGCGAATCCTTCTTTCTCTCAGAGGATTCCTCCCAGAGGGGTCACAGCCTCTATACATGGTCCCGGTCAGGATAAGTGAATCCTTCCTTCTCTCAGAGGATTCCTCCCAGAGGGGTCACAGCCTCTATACATGAATATAGGAGGATGAGGGCAAAATGTGACCAATAGTTAAGGCATCAACAAAGACTACACCCTTTTGTTTAATATAGAGACAAGAGGACTGTGGGAATAGTAGTCAGGAAGTCATAAAATGACCAATTCAAAATGACAACAATTACTGCTTTTTTGCAAAAATATAACAAGTGTTTTATTAATATAATAAATAGCAAAAAAGTGACATGACATAATGACAACAACATTAAACAGAGATCAGGCTAGAGCAAGGAGGTGTCACTGACACAAAAGAACCAGGAGTCCACCCTTCATTGGTACGAAGAGAGTTCAAATCTTCAACATCCTTTGCCGCCACAATGTCTCTGACATGTTCGCGTGTACGCACCCGAAACTGCCGAGTTGTTAAACCGACATACAACAAATTGCATCCACATTTTGCCACATAGATTACATGGTCGGTACTACACGAGATGTAATGCCTAATTATGAACTCTTTCGTACCATCCGCCGACAAAAAAGAGGAGGCCCTATCAATGTTTTTACAGGCCATACACGCACCACAGGGGAAACAACCCCATCTTGGTTTCCCGATGTTAAATGGAAGGACATCATGATGCACATAATGACTATGCACCAGGATGTCACGCAGATTCCTACCCCTCCTTGCCGTCATGAGGGGACGGTCAGAGAGAGCCTTCGCCAACGAAGGTTCCGTTTTCAAAACAGACCAGTGCTTATCAAGAATGCGTCTTATCTCACCCCACTGGTTATTAAAGGTGGATATGAACCGTATTGGTCCAATGCTAGGCTCCGTTTTCTTGGATATAGATAAAAGTTGGTGTCTAGAAGTGGCTCTGGCCCTGGAGTGAGCTCGTTTCACATTCCGAGCACTGTATCCCCTGTCCCTGAACCGCTGGGACAGATCTCCGGACTGTATAGCAAAGGACTCATTAGAAGAGCATATCCTCCTAATCCTCAAAAACTGTCCCACAGGAATAGCCCTGATGGTTGAGGACAAATGGGAGGATGATGCATGTAGTAGACTGTTCACCGACGTCTCCTTCCGGAAGACATCAGTCTGAACAGACCTATCAGTTTGAATCGAGATGTTAATATCCAAAAAGTCCATGGACTCCGAATTACTCCTGAAGGTCATCCTGACATTGCGATCGTTAGAATTCAAAACGGAAATAAAAGAAGATAATTCAAGGTCGGTTCCCCCCCAGATGATGAACACGTCATCGATGTATCTTAGCCAGCACTGCAAATGGGAAGCGGCGCAGGCGCCGTCGCCGAAAATCTCCCTCTCCCAATAGCCGAGAAAGAGATTTGCGTACGACGGCGCGCACGCCGCGCCCATCGCAGTGCCACGCTTCTGGAGGAAGAACCGATCCTTGAAAAGAAAAAAATTCCGTGTCAAGATGAACTCCAGGAGTTCGAGGACCAAATCCTGCATAGATGTCTCCCAGCGGCTCATTCGCAGGAAAAACTTAGCTGCCAACAGCCCATCCTTGTGCTGGATACAGGAATAAAGGGACTCCACATCAGCTGCCACCAAGATAGAACCAGGATCAAGATACAATCCGTCAATCCGCCTCAGGACGTCCGACGTGTCTCTGACATAGGAGGGGAGCGTTTCAACCAATGGATGGAGATAATATTCAATAAATTTACAAATTGGGTCGCATAGCCCTCCTATGCCAGAGACAATAGGACGTCCAGGGGGACAACGGGGGTTCTTATGTATCTTGGGCAGCAGATAAAAAGTTGGAGTTACTGGAAATTTGATGTGGAGCCCCTCATACACTCTTTTGGTAATAATTCCCCGGGATAAAGCCATATCCAGCACACCAACCAATTCAGCCATGAATTCACCAGTGGGGTTGTAAGACAGTGAGACATATGCATCCTGATTTCTCAATTGTTTAAAGGCTTCACGCTCATACATCTGGACTGGCCAGATGACCACGTTCCCGCCTTTGTCCGCAGGTTTGATTACAATCCCCTCCATGGACTTCAATTCGCTTAAAGCGTTTCTCTGTTTCATGGAGAGGTTGTGATGGTACCCCGATCGATCAAGTTTTTTCAGATCTTCCATCACAAGTTTGTTAAAAATCTCCACCTGCGGGCAGAGGGCAATAGGGGGGAACGTGGTTGATTTAGAATACACCTTAGGTGGAAATTTACCTGTTAAGGTGCTCATAGACTCCTCCTCCAATTCCTCCAACGTGGCAATTGCCTCCAATTCTCTAGATGTTAACTGTTGGGAGTCACCATTGCCTCGTGAATGCAGCTTGTGGAGGACTAGCTTTCTTGAAAATAAGTGAAGATCTTTAATCACTGTAAAGAGATCAACATTAGAGTCGGGGGAGAAAGTAAGCCCCAACTTAAGAACCTCCACCTGCTCTTTACTCAGAGAAATATTAGATAAATTTATCACCTGGAGATCGTTTTTACTCTTCTTGTCAAGTGATTGTGGAGGGGTCAACTTCCGTTTCTGGTTGGGGCCTTTTCCCCCCCGACTCTCCGTTCTCAGTGGTAAATGAAATCTTTCAAGAAATTTGTTAGCCTTGTTCCCCACCGGCTGCATCTCTTCAGTTGAGGAGATTGAAGAGAAGGAGCCAGAGCGAGAGCGTGTGCCTTGTTTCTTTAATGGACGATTATGTCTCCATCTGTATACATAGCCACTGCTATAGTCGGATGCATCTCTCTGATATTTTTTGGTCTTAACTCCAATTATCTCCTTCTCCCATTTGGCGAATTCTCTCTCTAAGTCCTCATTCAAAGAGGAGAGCCCCTCATTAGATAGCACCAGAGTGAGTTTCTCATAGATTGAGTTAATCTCCAACTCCAATTTGCTAAGAGTACTCATGTTATGCTCAATCAGCAATTTCATGTATGTTACAGAGCATATATTGGAGGCTGCTTCCCATTTTTCCTTAAAGGTTGCCTCCTCAATCTCAAAAGAGGGGCACAATTGGATCCGCAATCCACGGGGAATCAAGCCCTTCTCCACATACCGCTCCATAAAAGTCTTATTCCACCAGACTCTCGTTTTCTGATTCAATAGTGATTTTAATTTATTCGTCAGTGGAATAGTTGCCTCAGTGTCTGGATTAAAACCAGCGACAGGACCCTCCTTGAAGACCTGATCAATTTTTTGGAGCCATGCAAGTTCACGTGCCCCTGAGTCCATCTGCCCTCTAGAAACTGCTGTGAAAAACACAGAAAAGAGACATGAATATAGGAGGATGAGGGCAAAATGTGACCAATAGTTAAGGCATCAACAAAGACTACACCCTTTTGTTTAAGCAGACTCTTTGATGTTGCCCGGTTATGTATGTAGGTTTGGGGTAATGTAGGAGGAGATTGTCTCCTGCTCTATATTCAGCCCCCAAATATCGGGATTTATGGTCTTAGACGCGCATATGTATATCGCCAGCCCCTTTTGCCCTTTTCCTTGCCCTCTCCTCTAATGGCCGCGGCTGTGGAGCGCGTGCGCGCTGTGAATCCGGGCATGTTCGCGTTGGCCGGCTTCCGTACGGAGTGACGCGTGCGCTCTGTGTGACGACACAGGAAGCGCCCGCGTCAGTTCCGGGAATGCCCGATGACGCGGCCCACTGCCGGATCCCCACCCCGCACGCGACCAATCGCTGCCCGGCTGGACATGGGAGCGGTATATTTAAACGCAGTTTTGTTATGTGACAGCACACCACGGCCCCCCGAAGAAGACATCGAAACGTGCGCGTCGGGGCACGTTTTACTCGGGACCCACCTTCCTTATTATGGGTGAGTGCAGCACAGGGACTTTGTGTATGATAATGTGATGTATTTTGATTAATGCCTGTCTCTGCTATTATTGTGGTGTGGTAAATGGTCTGACTCTTTGGATATTGGGCCCCCTATGTATGTTGATCCCTTTTGGTGCACACTATAATAGGTGTGCACACTCTGGATCATGGATGTTTATTCGGGCCCAGTGTCCAATGTATTTTCTGGCCATGTCCCACCTATCACTTTGGTGATCCTGCTTCCCCAATGAAGGGTGGACTCCTGGTTCTTTTGTGTCAGTGACACCTCCTTGCTCTAGCCTGATCTCTGTTTAATGTTGTTGTCATTATGTCATGTCACTTTTTTGCTATTTATTATATTAATAAAACACTTGTTATATTTTTGCAAAAAAGCAGTAATTGTTGTCATTTTGAATTGGTCATTTTATGACTTCCTGACTACTATTCCCACAGTCCTCTTGTCTCTATAGCCTCTATACATGGTCCCGGTCAGGATAAGTGAATCCTTCCTTCTCTCAGAGGATTCCTCCCAGAGGGGTCACAGCCTCTATACACGGTCCCGGTCAGGACAAGTGAACCCTTCCTTCTCTCAGAGGATTCCTCCCAGAGGTGTCACAACCTCTATACACGGTCCCGGTCAGCACAAGCGAATCCTTCTTTCTCTCAGAGGATTCCTCCCAGAGGGGTCACAGCCTCTATACATGGTCCCGGTCAGGATAAGTGAATCCTTCCTTCTCTCAGAGGATTCCTCCCAGAGGGGTCACAGCCTCTATACACGGTCCCGGTCAGGATAAGTGAATCCTTCCTTCTCTCAGAGGATTCCTCCCAGAGGGGTCACAGCCTCTATACACGGTCCCGGTCAGCACAAGCGAATCCTTCTTTCTCTCAGAGGATTCCTCCCAGAGGGGTCACAGCCTCTATACACGGTCCCGGTCAGGATAAGTGAATCCTTCCTTCTCTCAGAGGATTCCTCCCAGAGGTGTCACAACCTTTATACACGGTCCCTGTCAGGAGAAGCAAATCCTTCCTTCTCTCAGAGGATTCCTCCCAGAGGTGTCACAGCCTCTATACACGGTCCCTGTCAGGAGAAGCGAATCCTTCCCTCTCTCAGAGGATTCCTCCCAGAGGGGTCACAGCCTCTATACATGGACCCGGTCAGGACAAGCGAATCCTTCCTTCTCTCAGAGGATTCCTCCCAGAGCTGTCACAGCCTCTATACACGGTCCCGGTCAGGACAAGCAAATCCTTCCTTCTCTCAGAGGATTCCTCCCAGAGGGGTCACAGCCTCTATACACGGTCCCGGTCAGGACAAGTAAATCCTTCCTTCTCTCAGAGGATTCCTCCCAGAGGTGTCACAACCTCTATACACGGTCCCGGTCAGGACAAGCGAATCCTTCTTTCTCTCAGATGATTCCTCCCAGAGGGGTCACAGCCTCTATACACGGTCCCGGTCAGGACAAGCAAATCCTTCCTTCTCTCAGAGGATTCCTCCCAGAGGGGTCACAGCCTCTATACACGGTCCCGGTCAGCACAAGCGAATCCTTCTTTCTCTCAGAGGATTCCTCCCAGAGGGGTCACAGCCTCTATACATGGTCCCGGTCAGGATAAGTAAATCCTTCCTTCTCTCAGAGGATTCCTCCCAGAGGGGTCACAGCCTCTATACACGGTCCCGGTCAGGATAAGTGAATCCTTCCTTCTCTCAGAGGATTCCTCCCAGAGGGGTCACAGCCTCTATACACGGTCCCGGTCAGCACAAGCGAATCCTTCTTTCTCTCAGAGGATTCCTCCCAGAGGGGTCACAGCCTCTATACACGGTCCCGGTCAGGATAAGTGAATCCTTCCTTCTCTCAGAGGATTCCTCCCAGAGGTGTCACAACCTTTATACACGGTCCCTGTCAGGAGAAGCAAATCCTTCCTTCTCTCAGAGGATTCCTCCCAGAGGTGTCACAGCCTCTATACACGGTCCCTGTCAGGAGAAGCGAATCCTTCCCTCTCTCAGAGGATTCCTCCCAGAGGGGTCACAGCCTCTATACATGGACCCGGTCAGGACAAGCGAATCCTTCCTTCTCTCAGAGGATTCCTCCCAGAGCTGTCACAGCCTCTATACACGGTCCCGGTCAGGACAAGCAAATCCTTCCTTCTCTCAGAGGATTCCTCCCAGAGGGGTCACAGCCTCTATACACGGTCCCGGTCAGGACAAGTAAATCCTTCCTTCTCTCAGAGGATTCCTCCCAGAGGTGTCACAACCTCTATACACGGTCCCGGTCAGGACAAGCGAATCCTTCTTTCTCTCAGATGATTCCTCCCAGAGGGGTCACAGCCTCTATACACGGTCCCGGTCAGGACAAGCAAATCCTTCCTTCTCTCAGAGGATTCCTCCCAGAGGTGTCACAACCTCTATACATGGTTCCAATCTCTTCTCTCAAAGGATTCCTTCCTGGATCCATCACAGTCTCCCCACACTGACCATGTGTCAAATAATCAGTCTCCATTTTGACACATGAGACACACGCATGGGCAGAGGTGTGTGAATAGCCAGACCCACCTGTCTATCCAGCTATTCGTAAAACTTGTCCCTGGAACACCCTAATAAGTCTTGTGGTACCAGAGTGAACATCCAGGTTTACACCATCTTCTCGATACATACCCTCCTCCATGTTACAGTAGGTTAAGTAACAAAAATGGGTAACAGCGCCACACTTATCTAAAGGGGATGTGTGGTATTGCAGCTGATGCTCCACTCACCTGAAATGTGCACAGCTACAGTACCAGATATAGGTTATAGAAATAAGTGGTGCTGTCTATTTTCTGCTTATTAATTAACGCTAACCATTCATGTCCCCACATGCCATTAACCTGGTACATATGGTTAATCTGCAAGTAAATAAAAAATACAATGCAGCCCGACCGCCCAGCGTGGCTACCGAAAGCTGCCAGCTTTCAGTCATAGGTAGAGCACGGGGCGGCTCAATCACTAATTAGTACAGAGTGAGTGGCAGCAGTAAGCACATCCCGGCACTTTGACTGACAGCTCGCTCTGCAGATTATCTATGCAGAGCCAACTGTCATTCAAAGTAAATATAAATATATATATATATATATATATATATATATATATTACTGTAATATAATTATAAAGTGCTGGGGCGTGCCTACGACTCACTGTGTACTGCACAGTGACTGAAGCCACCTGTATGACTGAAAGCCGGAGGCTCCTGGGAGGAATAAGGTTCATTTTCTCCCAGTAGCCGCAGCTGGACAGCTTGTAATGTTATGATTTACCCTTTATCAGCTGGTTAATAGCATTTGGGGACATGGATGGCTCCCTTTAAGGTGACTGATGTCTCTTTCCTCCACAGACTGGTACACGTTTGATACACCGGAGGAGGTGGCGGAGACTTTCTCTGCTTCGCTTTCTGAAACCATTGAATCATCAGACAAAAATAAAGTAGAAGGTAGGAGGACTATACGTGGCATGACCTCCACAATGGAGAATACCTATGTTATAGCGGGGGTTGAGATCATTAATTTGGCCTCCACTCAACGACTATAAATGACAGTCAGATAGGCAATGCAAACAGGCCGGATCTAGGGTCCACGATTACTCTGGAGTTCGGCTTCTTAGGAAGAGACTGTTAATGTTTGGTTTTCGGGCGTTACGATGGGAGTAGATGAATTTTCCTGACAAGCGCCCATGATACAGAATGAAGGTGTTATGATTCAGGGACCGAGGAGGATCAAAAAATGTGGAATTCCAAAAAGATAACAGAGTGGCTGGAAACTTAACGGATTGCAGACCTAATCCTGACACACAATTAACAGTAGCTGTGGGTCGAGCCTCCGATGACCTGGACGCCTCGACAAAGCCGGAGAACTAAATAATCTCACAGATAGAGATATAAGAAAGCTAATCTGCCTCGGAGCAGTCCCCAAAAATAGATAGATATCCCCCCCACATGTAAAGGCTACGGTGATATAGAAAAATACAATACAAAGCCAGGAAAGACAGATTCAGCAAAGGTGAGGCCCAAACTATCTTTATAGGATAGGATAGGAAAGGGCAACTGTCTGCAGCCGTAAAAACCCTAATATATACCATCATTTCTGAAATGGAAAAATCCTGAGGTCACACAACCTCTCCCCCACTGTATCAGCACTCAGATATTACTGGGATCCAAAAACACTAATACAGATGAGGGACTGAATTAATACCAAGCATGACAAACACAAACCTTGCAAACTCATGGCGCTAAGTATTCAGACACTCCCAGCAGGGAATGATCCCATTCCACCACAAACTCCACACAGACAAAATAGGAATCATGCATAGTATCAAAGCAACAAGAAAGTAGAAAACAAACTGCATAGGTAGAAAGACCACTTATCTGAGAGTAGTTCTGGAAGACACCAGGGCTGGTTACAGAAGGTCCTTAACACACAGGAGCAATTGACCACCGGCAAGTAACAAGAGAAAGCTACTGAGTTAAATAGCCCAATCTGACCCTGATTGTCAGTCCTTTGCAGGTGTGTCGCTTTCATTCCACACATCAACTGCACCACCAGCACTGACCACACGAGGGAGCCCCAAACTGGAAAACGTATTCACAACAGAAGGTTACTGACGGAAATCATCAACACCATTTTTTCCAGCACTTTGTTATTCTGACTTTTAGAATTCGTTGCCCTTTTTTGCTCCAAATTTTCCAAAATCGGGCGCGTGTTGATGAATTTTGTGCAGAATTAAAGATGTTCCTTCTTTATCTTTTGACCTTTTTTGAATATATATACAGTGCCTACAAGTAGTATTCAACCCCCTGCAGATTTAGCAGGTTTACACATTTGGAATTACCTTGGCATTGTGACATTTGGACTGTAGATCAGCCTGGAAGTGTGAAATGCAGCAAAAAAGAATGTTATTTCTTTTTTATTTATTTTTTTAAATTGAGAAAACTTTATTCAGAGGGTCATTTATTATTCAACCCCTCAAACCACCAGAATTCTGTTTGGTTCCCCTAAAGTATTAAGAAGTATTTCAGGCACAAAGAACAATGAGCTTCACATGTTTGTATTAATTATCTCTTTTTCCAGCCTTTTCTGACTAATTAAGACCCTCCCCAAACTTGTGAACAGCACTCATACATGGTCAACATGGGAAAGACAAAGGAGCATTCCAAGGCCATCAGAGACAAGATCGTGGAGGGTCACAAGGCTGGCAAGGGGTACAAAACCCTTTCCAAGGAGTTGGGCCTACCTGTCTCCACTGTTGGGAGCATCATCCGGAAGTGGAAGGCTTATGGAACTACTGTTAGCCTTCCACGGCATGGACAGCCTTTGAAAGTTTCCTCCCGTGCCGAGGCCAGGCTTGTCCGAAGAGTCAAGGCTAACCCAAGGACAACAAGGAAGGAGCTCCGGGAAGATCTCATGGCAGTGGGGACATTGGTTTCAGTCAATACCATAAGTAACGTACTCCACCGCAATGGTCTCCGTTCCAGACGAACCCGTAAGGTACCTTTACTTTCAAAGCGTCATGTCAAGGCTCGTCTACAGTTTGCTCATGATCACTTGGAGGACTCTGAGACAGACTGGTTCAAGGTTCTCTGGTCTGATGAGACCAAGATCGAGATCTTTGGTGCCAACCACACACGTGACATTTGGAGACTGGATGGCACTGCATACGACCCCAAGAATACCATCCCTACAGTCAAGCATGGTGGTGGCAGCATCATGCTGTGGGGCTGTTTCTCAGCAAAGGGGCCTGGCCATCTGGTACGCATCCATGGGAAGATGGATAGCACAGCCTACCTGGAGATTTTGGCCAAGAACCTCCGCTCCTCCATCAAGGATCTTAACATGGGTCGTCATTTCATCTTCCAACAAGACAACGACCCAAAGCACACAGCTAAGAAAACCAAGGCCTGGTTCAAGAGGGAAAAAATCAAGGTGTTGCAGTGGCCTAGTCAGTTTCCTGACCTTAACCCAATTGAAAACTTGTGGAAGGAGCTCAAGATTAAAGTCCACATGAGACACCCAAAGAACCTAGATAACTTGGAGAAGATCTGCATGGAGGAGTGGGCCAAGATAACTCCAGAGACCTGTGCCGGCCTGATCAGGTCTTCTAAAAGACGATTATTAGCTGTAATTGCAAACAAGGGTTATTCCACAAAATATTAAACCTAGGGGTTGAATAATAATTGACCCACACTTTTATGTTGAAAATTTATTAAAAATTAACTGAGCAACATAACTTGTTGGTTTGTAAGATTTATGCATCTGTTAATAAATCCTGCTCTTGTTTGAAGTTTGCAGGCTCTAACTTATTTGCATCTTATCAAACCTGCTAAATCTGCAGGGGGTTGAATACTACTTGTAGGCACTGCATATAATTTTTAGAATAAAAGTCCTTTTAGTCTTGAACAGCGCAAAATTAAAGCTAGACCGGTTTTGTACTCCTCTATAGCACTAAGGAACAATAGTGACATTTTGAGACATTTCAAATAATGAATTAGGCTAAAGCATTAGGAGAATTACGCCCATAGTGCCAAAAAACAGAAGAAACCAAATAAAGTGAACTTAAAAAACGGACAAACTAAATAATAAAAGCCACCATTCGGGTTTGCTCACACTTGCGAATAAAGAATTTGTTCTTTTTTCTCCATTGCAAATAACAAGATGCCTTTTTTCACCATGTTATATAGCTTGCAAAAAGCCCCCGGTCCATCTAGTTCCCCCTTCCTCCACCAGTTCTACATTTTGTCATTGTCATTTATAACCAATAATGTTGTGTGTACTGAGGAAATCATCCAGCCCTGATATAAAGCTGTTATAGTGTCTGCCATCACTACCTCTTGTGGTCGGCATTCCACAGTCTGACCGCTCTAACTGTAAAGAACCCTTTCCTATTTAGCTGTCGGAATCGCTTTTCTTCCACTCGCAGTGAGTGCCCCCTGGTCCTTAGTATTGTCTTTAGAAGGAATAAGTCATGAGCCAGTCCTTTATATTGACCACACATGTATTTATCCATATAAATGAGATCTCCTCTGAGACGTCTTTTCTCCCCCTCATTATGCGGGCGGCCTCCATTCCTCATCATACGGGCGGCCTCCATTCCTGATCATACGGGCGGCCTCCATTCCTGATCATACGGGCGGCCTCCATTCCTCATCATACGGGCGGCCTCCATTCCTCATCATACGGGCGGCCTCCATTCCTTGTAATAATCTAGTTGTCGCCTTTGAACTGACTCTAACTTCTGAATATCCTTTTTAAAATGTGGAGCCCAAAACTAGATCCCATATTCCAGATGTGGCCTTACAAGTGATTTATAGAGGGGTAACAATATGTTGGGATCACGGGATCTAATTTCTATTTTTATACACCCCAATATCTTGTTTGCTTTTGCAGCTGCTGCCTGACATTGAGTGCTGTTGCTCAGCTTACTTTATTATTATTATAATTATTATAGCGCCATTTATTCCATGGTGCCTTACTTGCAACCAGAATCCCCAAGTCCTTCTCCTGTTCTGTAGTCCCGAGTTTACTTCCATTTATTGTATACGCAGTTATATGATTACTCCGTCCTAGGTGCATTACTTTACATTTATCAACATTAAATCTTATTTGCCAAGTGTCTGCCCATTCTGACATCTTATCCAGATCTTTTTGTAATATTGTACTATCAAGGTCAGTTTTTAAAATCCTACATAGTTTGGTGTCGTCAGCAAAGACTGACGCTTTACTATCATTCCCCTCCACAAGATCATTAATAAAGAGATTAAAAAGAATCGGTCCTAGTATAGATCCCTGCGGTATCCGGCGCTTGTTGGAAAAAGCGTTGATTCCTAGTCACTGGTCTGTGCAAGAGCAGGCGTCACTCTGCTGCCGCTGGATTGGGGTGGACTGGTCTACTGAGTGTGTGACCACCAGTACTGGGCGCATTTATGGGAATAAAAATACAGTAGGAGGTGACGACAAGTATGTACTAGTAGAGGAAGGAAATTTAAAAAAAATGTTTTTAATTAAACACTAGATGAGGAAGTGTACCGCCCCCGTGTCAGCGGACGAGCCGCTTGGATCCGGAACCGTGGTGGCTCAAGGGGTCTTCGGACCCGGGAAAGGTTCGTGCGGGCACTCGAATTTAAAAAGGGGGGATATGTACAGGGGGGTTAGACGTTCGTGACGCCACCCACGGTGCGTGGTAAGATGGAGTACCACCGCTGCTGTTGGGGGCGCCTGGTGGCGGTGATATGGCAGCAAGGTGTTTAACCCCTCCTTGGGTAGGGGGTTTTGCCCCGGGGCCCGGTGATGGTAGTGAAGGGGTGCCGTTGGGGAAGAAAGGTTTTTCTGCGTACTCGCTCAGTCCAAGAATACTGACACCGACAACTTGTAAACCAGAAGTCTGAGCACCGCTGCGGCAGGGAGGGAGCACGCGTGGATCCATGCCCCTTGGTGTTGCTTGTTAGCCTGTGACCTTTTCCGTGGCACTTTCTTCACTATTTGAACCCTGTAGTGTGGAACTAATCGGGTCCCGCTCACCTGTATGGCTAACGGAGTGAGCTTGCTCTCAGGGTTCACGCTTGGGATTTTCTGGACTATGTATTGGGAAAGTCCTATCCCATCGGTGCGCTAGTACCCCGATTTTGGAGCGGGTGGAGGATGAATCTTGAAGACTTCACCCTCGTCGGGTAAATTACCAGGATGCATGAAGCTACTTCCCGGCCTAGGGTCCACGTACCCCGTCGTAACCTGGCCCCTGCCCGGAGATGGCTCAAGGCCGCCGGCTGTTCTCCTCGGCAGATCCGTGCCCCTTGACACGATCCCCTGTGACCGGGGTTCCAGCTCCTACCAGGCCCAGACCAACGTCTGCCACCTAGTATTTACAGGGAAACTTGCTCCTGACCTCCTCTCTCCTTCCCCTCCAACACTCCACTTTGCGACCTCTACTCTCGAGACTCGCCGCTCACTCTCCTGTTCCTAACACCTCTGACTCTCCCCTACCAACCCCCCAAGTGGGTGGCCCTATTCCCTTCAGGCCCCCCAATGGTGTGTCTGGTGGGTGCGGTGCAGAGTGTTCCTAGGGTTTTGACAGGCTCTGCTCTTAGCAACACCGAAGGCCAAGAATCCGTAACCAAGGAGGACTGGATACTGTGCTGAAGGGCAGATTGCACAATACCCTGTGACGACCTGATAGGCCAGGGCGTCACAGAAGCAATAATAATGATAAAGACTTGACAAATTAGGAGCCATAAACTATTATATACTGTTCTGGCTCAGGGGGCCCCGTTCGTCGCTCACATTAGGACAGATATACAGATCCTGATACCTTTTTTTTTTTGGTAAATTTTCTCTCATTCTCCCTGCAGGGCATTTTGATCGGGTCACAAGAGTAAACAAAGAAAGTTTCATGAACATCTTCATTATCTTAGATGCCTCTAGAAGTATCGGACCCAAAAACTTTCAAATCGTGAAGGAGAGCACTGAAGTGTTCATAGAGAAGGTATGGAGGATATAAGCAGAGGAGTGATGGTGTCTGCCCTCTCCAGGGCCGCCCGATGTCACACTTTGTTTTCTGTCTGGGACAGGCTATGGATTCTTAAAACATATAAGGAACAATTAGTGACAGGTTATGTAGATATCAGGAGTAAGGGGAACTTTGCACGTTGCGACATCGCTACTGCGATATCGTTGAGGTCAAATTGACAGTGACGCACATCCGGCGCCGGTAACGATGTCGCAACGTGTAAAGCCTAAATGCGCCGATTTACAATCGCAAAAGCGTCGTAAATCGGCGATCTGTGTAGCGTCGGTCATTTCCATAATTTCGGGACAACCACTGTTACGATGTTGTTCCTCGTTCCTGCGAGCACACATCGCTATGTGTGAAGCCGCAGGAGTGAGGAACATCTCCTTACCTGCCTCCACCGGCTATGCGGAAGGAAGGAGGTGGGCGGGATGTTTACGTCCCGCTCATCTCCGCCCCTCCGCTTCTATTGGCCGCCTGCCGTGTGACGTCGCTATGACGCTGCACGACCCGCCCCTTAGGAAGGAGGCGGGTCGCCGGCCAGAGCGCGACATCGCAGGGCAGGTAAGTGCGTGTGAAGCTGCCGTAGCGATAATGTTCGCTAAGGCAGCTATCACCAGATATCGCATGTGCGACGGGGGCGGGTACTATCGCGCTCGGCATCGCTAGCATCGGCTTGCAATGTCGCAGCGTGCAAAGTACCCCTAAGTCTATGGACCAGGCCTGCTGCGTGCAAGGAAGGTATCAGAATAAGAGGTGAATCCAATTCTAGCTATGTGCGCCCCAGCAGCGGATCGAACCGCTCGGATCCGTGGGTTGGTGATTGCTCGTGGCTCGAGGGTCTCCGGACCCGGGGGCTTAGGGGCCACACTTAAATGAATAAGGCGATTATTTACAGGGGATTTGGTATAGTTTGTGACGCTACCCGTGGTGTACAGTAATTGGGAGTACCGCCATTGCCGTTGGGAGCACCCGGAGTGATGGAGTGGGGCAGCAAGATGACGTTGCCCTCCACGGGTAGGGACAGGCCCCGGGACTCTGGATGGTGATGCGGGGACGCAGTGCAGGGGTCAGACGGGTACTCACTCAGCAATGAAGCAGACGCTGACAACAGGGTAAACCAAGTCTCTGACTGCCACTGCTTCTCAAGGGGAGCTCGTCCAGGTCCCATCCCCTATAGTGCTGCTGCTGGTCCGTAACCTGCCTCCTGGCACAAAAGTTGTAGATTGTCCATTGTGGCCCGGTAGCTTGGAGCTTTCCGGGCCCCACTCCCCACTGTGGCTAAGTGAGGGAGCCTGCTCTCAAGAGCTCACGCTTGGGATTTCAGTGGGCTGCTTGCTAGGAACGCCCTATACCCCTCGTTGCGCTAGTGCCCCCGATCTCTGAGCTGGGTGGGAACAGTCACTAAAGGCCCTGTCCTGCGCAGGTTAATTGCCGGGTTGCCTGAAGCTTCTCCCCGACGTGCCTTCGGTCCCGGACCGGTGATAGGACCAGGCTGCTGGCCGTCCACCTCGACGGGTTCCAGGCACCTATCCTCAATCCCTTGCGATTGGGGGTCCGACTCCTCTAGGTCCAGACCACCGTCTGAGACCTAGTTTACTTCTCCCCTGGGAGCTACAACTCCCAGCTTCCTCAGAGCTCCTCACAGCTCGAGGGTTACCACTGAACTCACCTTGACACCTCCCACCTCCATGCCTGACCCCTAGGTGGGTGGCTCTATTCCTGCTTAAGCAGCTCACTGGTGTGCCTGACAGGGTGTGGTGCGAAATGTATCTAGGATTTGTGAATGCTGGTGGAGGCAGTACTGCATGATGGAGACCCAGAACCATGGGGGGTTGAATCCTGCACGGGGAGGGTAATTTGTGCGGTACCCTGTGACGACCTGAATAGTCCAGGGCGTCACAGCTACTTAACGCCTTGCATTCCGCAGTTAACAGTTACAACGGCATCTAAGCAGTTAGAAAGAGCAGTTGGAAACTGAATGAGTTGTTGCATCAGTTTTTCAAAATCACATCTAAGTCCAGACAATTCCATATTGTTACAGTCTCCGTTCTTGGTCTCTAGAATTACCCAATAGATCAATAAACAGATAAATTGGCTAGTGATGTGATACAGGGATGATTGTTGGTGTACGCTGCCCTCACTCCGTACATCCATCAGGTCAGAAATCACGGTTGTAATCTTACAGGACATTATTGGTAAGATTACTCTTTCCGTTTGTTCTTGTAAATTGTATTTGACCTGTTATCGTTCTCATCTGATGACCGGGGTAGGATATGTATATCATTGTCTGTTACAGATCTCCAGCTTTGATTTTACCCCTCGCTACGCTGTCATCTCGTACGCGTCATTTGCAAATCCCATTGTGCTGCTGTCTGATGATGATAGCGCGGACCCTGACGCCGTCATTGATAAGATTAAAGCCTTTAAGTACTCAGGTAATGGAGCTCACGTCACTTTCCCAATAACTTTACTAACTATATAACATAACACACCATCAGTCCCAGACTAATAGACTACAGTATTGTGCACTATAAAGGGGTTGATAAGTTTAGAAAACTCATCTCCAAACACCCTAATCGGGAATTCTGAATTAGTAAGGGATATACCCATGATGGTGTACTCCTCTCTCCATCCAGAGTGAAGAGGGAGCGTCTATCGCTTTGGAGGACCTGTCCCGTCCTGCATTTCACACATGCCATTATATGAATGAATACTGTGTAATACTTATGCATGTAGAGCAGAAAAATATGCTGCACTCACCACTGCTTCTTTTAAAAAATAGCACTTTAATGGGATATCATGCGCAGGATGTGGAAAAAAGGCGCAACAGCTGTTTCGCCAGTCACCATGCCTTTTCAGGCTTTGGTGAGCTGGAAGAAGCGTGGTGATACGCAAAACAGCTGTTGCTCCTTTTTTTCTTTTTTTCCCACACATGCACATGATGTCCCAACACCTGTTTCGTGTATCAACATGCTTCTTCCGACTCATTAAAGTCTGAAGAAGCATGGTGAGTGGTGAAACTGCTGTTGCTCCTTTTTCACACATCCTGCACATGATGTCCCAACAGCTGTTTCGCACGTCACCACGCTTCATCCGGCTCACCAAAGTCTGAAGAAGCATGGTGAGTGGTGAAACAGCTGTTGCTCCTTTTTCACACATCCTGCACATGATGTCCCAACAGCTGTTTCGCACGTCACCATTCTTCATTCAGCTCACCAAAGTCTGAAGAAGCATGGTGACTGGCGAAACAGCTGATGCTCTTTTTTTCCACAGGCTACACATGATGTTGCATTAAAATGCTATTTTTAAACAGAACAAGTGGTGAGTACCGCATATTTTTCTGCTTTATATGCATGAAATCTTACATGTTTTTCAGCTGAGCACCACATATGCTGGTCAATACCTGAAAAATATCAGACTCCTTGTGTGCTATATACTAGTTTTATTTGCTTGCCATATATTCTGGGTTGACTATGTAGCAGTGCCGACAAACATTATTTTTAATCATGATCTGTGTAATACTTACTTTCCCCTTGTCACACTCGGAGATGGAAAAGTCCGAAAACACCAAATGACTACGGGCATCTGACCCACTACAAAAAACACCACAAACAAAGGGAATTACTGGGGACACTTTAACAAAGGTGGGCCCTAGCGCTAGTGAGGGGGAGATACACTCACCTCAAGCTGTTACCTGAGCTCCTTAGCGTCTCTATATGGGGTGTTTCAACCCATCACCGAGCCAGATACCTAATCCCTCACTAGCCCTGCAAACACCCTGACTAGTGAGATGGCCGGCGAGACACAATAGTCCCACTACTGCACTACTAAACATGGAAGGGAAGGAAAGACAGTCAGGGGGATCAATAGAAGGATATGAACACCAAAATCCATGGCTACAGATAGATTCCAAAGTGGCAGAGGGATTAGCACAGGACAGTATCCCAGCAGCTCCTTCCACCAAGATGGCCAAAATAGGAGTTCTATCAACAACAAGGATTGCTGGGAAGCCCCAATACTTAAACCTAAAAGGGTGTGGGCTGAAAGCAGCTACAGCTGACCTGCACTGCAATGAGCTGTTGGCAACAAAGCTACAGTCATATGAAAAAGTTTGGGCACCCCTATTAATGTTAACCTTTTTTCTTTATAACAATTTGGGTTTTTGCTATTTCAGTTTCATATATCTAATGACTGATGGACTGAGTAATATTTCTGGATTGAAATGAGGTTTATTGTACTAACAGAAAATGTGCAATCCGCATTTAAACAAAATTTGACAGGTGCAAAAGTATGGGCACCTCAACATAAAAGTGACGTTAATATTTTGTAGATCCTCCTTTTGCAAAAATAACAGCGTCTAGTCACTTCCTGTAGCTTTTAATGAGTTCCTGGATCCTGGATGAAGGTATATTTGACCATTCCTGTTTACCAAACAATTCCAGTTCAGTTAAGTTTGATGGTCGCCGAGCATGGACAGCCGCTTCACATCATCCCACAGATTTTCAATGATATTCAGGTCTGGGGATTGGGATGGCCATTCCAGAACATTGTAATTGTTCCTCTGCATGAATGCAGATTTGGAGCGGTGTTTTGGATCATTGTCTTGCTGAAATATCCTTCCCCTGCGTAACTTCAACTTCGTCACTGATTCTTGCACATTATTGTCAAGAATCTGCTGATACTGAGTTGAATCCATGCGACCCTCAACTTTAACAAGATTCCCGGTGCCGGCATTGGCCACACAGCCCCAAAGCATGATGGAACCTCCACCAAATTTTACTGTGGGTAGCAAGTGCTTTTCTTGGAATGCCGTGTTTTTTTGCCTCCATGCATAATGCCTTTTTGTATGACCAAACAACTCAATCTTTGTCTCATCAGTCCACAGGACCTTCTTCCAAAATGTAACTGGCTTGTCCAAATGTGCTTTTGCACACCTCAGGCGACTGTTTGTGGCGTGCTTGCAGAAACCGCTTCTTTCGCATCACTCTCTCATACAGCTTCTCCTTGTGCAGCGTGCGCTGTATTGTTGACCGATGCACATTGACACCATCTGCAGCAAGATGATGCTGCAGGTCTTTGGAGGTGGTCTGTGGATTGTCCTTGACTGTTCTCACCATTCTTCTTCTCTGCCTTTCTGATATTTTTCTTGGCCTGCCACTTCTGGGCTTAACAAGAACTGTACCTGTGTTCTTCCATTTCCTTACTATGTTCCTCACAGTGGAAACGGACAGCTTAAATCTCTGAGACAACTTTTTGTACCTTCCACTGAACAACTATGTTGAATAATCTTTGTTTTCAGATCATTTGAGAGTTGTTTTGAGGAGCCCATGATGCCACTCTTCATAGGAGATTCAAATAGGAGAACAACTTGCAAGTGGCCACCTTAAATACCTTTTCTCATGATTGGATACACCTGCCTATGAAGTTCAAAGCTCAATGAGGTTACAAAACCAATTTAGTGCTTTAGTAAGTCAGTAAAAAGTAGTTAGGAGTGTTCAAATCAAGAAATTGATATGGGTGTCCATACTTATGCACCGGTCAAATTTTGTTTGTTTAAATGTGGATTGCACATTTTCTGTTAGTACAATAAACCTCATTTCAATCCAGAAATATTACTCAGTCCATCGGTTATTAGATATATGAAACTGGAATAGCTGCTGCAAAAACCCAAATTGTTATAAAGAAAAAAGGATAACATTAATAGGGGTGCCCAAACTTTATCATATGACTGTAACATTAACTCATAAAGTACCAAAAGAAAGGAAACTTCATTTAAATGTAGCGTCACAGATGGAAATGAGAATTGTATAAGGCTTTGGATTTTCACAGCACTCAAGGACCAAACCTGTTAGGCTCATAGTGACCTGTGACATCCATGTACCTCATGTGTCAGGATGAAGTATATAGAGTAGCACCACACACGACAGGTGCTTGGCTCTGCGGTGAATCCATTTCCAGCTGATTAACGCCTCAGGTTCCATGGTCCACACTGACAGTTGCATTTAAGCGGTCTGAAAAAAGAGGTAAAAACTGCATTGGGTTTTTGCATCAATTTTCCAAAATCATGTCTAAACGCAGCGGTTTTGGGAAATCCTCAGTAAAAAAACTATCTTTTAAAAGCCTGACTTGTATTTCCATTCTATCAGTTTTCCCACCGGTAATCTGCTTCATCCGCTCCATAAAGTGTCACAAAAACAATTCCTGTTCTATTTTTAAGGGCATTTTTCCCTTATAGATTAGTCCAGGTTTGTGGCTAATGACATAGAGACAACTGTGACGTATTACTTTTTCTTTCTGTCCATCCAACTTATTTTTTTTCTAGCTCATGGAGATAAAACTGGAACGAATACTCGGGATGGTCTGAACGAAGCTTTCAAAATGTTGTCTCTGGATTATATGAGAGATCCCAAAAGGTTCCAGGAAACAAGAAATGTAATCCTGCTGATGACAGATGGCAAGTGTCAGGTCACATATTAATATGCTGATTATTTGTCACAACCTTAGCCAGTACCTCATCCTTGTCCTCTTCAGATACATCTTTTTCCTCAGCCAGTGCTTCATTCTCACCCCTCAGCCAGTGTTTCCTACACATTCCCACAGTGGGTGCTTCATCCTCATCCCCAAAGCTAGTGCTTCATCCTCACCAACACAGCTAGTAAATCATCCTGATTGCCACTGCTGGTGCTTCATCCTCACCCCACAGCTGGTGGTTCATCCTCACCCCACAGCTGGTGCTTCATCCTCACCCCACAGCCGGTGCTTCATCCTCACCCCACAGCTGGTGGTTCATCCTCACCCCACAGCTGGTGCTTCATCCTCACCCCACAGCTGGTGCTTCATACTCACCCCACAGCTGGTGCTTCATCCTCAACCCACAGCTGGTGGTTCATCCTTGCCTTGACAGCCAGTGGTTCGTACTCACCCCCACAGCCGGTGGTTCATCTACAGCCAGTGCTTCATCCTCATCCCTCAAACAGTGTTTCCTACACATTCACACAGCCGGTGCTTTATTCTCATCCCCAAAGCAAGTTCTTCATCCTGACCCCCATAGCCAGTGATTCATCCTCACCCCCATAGCCAGTGATTCATCCTGACCCCCACAGCCGGTGGTTCATCCTGACCCCCACAGCCAGTGGTTCATCCTGACCCCCACAGCCAATGGTTCATCCACAATCAGTGCTTCATCCTCATCCCACAGACTGTGTTTTCTACACTTTCCCACAGATGGTGCTTCATTCTCACACTATTATGTCACCACAACCACATTCGTTCTCGTGTCCTCTTGACAACATTTGTCTTTCTTCCCCTTAGGAAAGCACAATATTGGTGGCGACCCTAATGTGGTGATTAAGAAAATTAGAGAAATTCTGGACATCAGGAAGGACAATAATCGGGAAGCTTTTCTGGGTATGATTTATATATTTGTGATAAAATACTGCCTCGTTACACTTGAATCTTGTTTTCAGATACAGATTGGATCATCGTCATTTTGTACTCAGTGGCAGCTATTCTACTGTAGTTTCTCTAATTTAGCAGGAAGGTTGGATGATCGGTTGTCAGAGGCAGCCAGAAGTCCAAGGAAAGCTCAGTTTACTCTATGAAGATAATCTCATTACATGTAGGCTGGTAGTAGGAGTCAATACAAAATCTCATACAGGGCCTCCATTGAGTAGTAATGTCCCTTTTATGTCCCAATACAACTCGGACATCCCCCTATTGTGGCACCCATACAATAACAATGTCCCCCATTGTGGCCCACATACCCTAATCTTGCCTTTTATGTAATCCCAACACCCTCACTGTGCCTCCAAAGTGGTTCTTTTCAACTACACCGCTACATCAATGTGATGGGACGCCTGACGTCAGATGGTGTTGCTGGTCTTTGATAGGCCTGGAACGGCCTGAAACGTCCATATCTATTACAAGGAAGGGAGCCAGCGGCTCTCTGTTCTGCAATGGTTTTCAACTGGAAGTGTGTCTGAGGACATACATCTAGCTGGAAAGAGCTCTTGTGTTGTCAGCAGTTGGTCTCCTCTGTTCTGGACCTTCTGCAACCACATTTTTTATGCCCCAGTATTGACATAGTTTATTTTGTGAGCTTTATCTTAGACATTGGAAGAACTGGTACCACTATCAAAGGCCTTTACAGTAGTTTAAGTTAAAACTCAATCCCCCTCCAAGTAAATGAGATAGAATTTGGTCAAAGGTACTGATTGGCCGGCTATCCAACGTCCACGGGGGTTTATGACTTTTTCCCAAAAGCGAATAAGACGGAGAAGAAGGATCTGGCATCTTTAAATTTTAAAGGGGTATGACAGTGACTTATTACCCTTATAATTGTTGGTGAAACGACTGGTGAATAGTAGTTTTTGTGTAAGAGCAGCTTTAGAGATGGTAAGACAACCAAATACAAGCCACTTCACAGGGAATGCCCACCATTTGTTCCTGTAGATCTTCTCCACGTTCATGGAGGACATGATGACAATATATTAATATAATTTAACTTCTCAAAGTTCCTCTACATTTTACATTATTCCATATCTAATTACTTATCTCCTGTTTATAGATGTTTATGTCTTCGGCCTGGGTAATGACATGAACGTAGATGAAGTCAATGACCTTTCATCCAAGAAAAATGCCGAGAGGCATGTCTTCAGAATGTCAACTGTAGCTGATATGAAGAAGGCCTTTGACATAATGTTAGGTGAGAACATTTCTATTTCTTTCTTCAGGATTGTTCTAACGTCATTGTTCCTGCCTGTATTGAACGCCAGGAGGATGAGACCTCAGGCTGGAACAGGAACAGGTAGGTATACTAGAGCTGAGCAAATAGCTTGGCGGTCCAGTCTGGTCCTCTATGGCAGCTGGGCTTTACATCTGTGCCTGGCATTCTTCGCACCTCATGCACTTACTAGGCCTCGTGACGTCTGTAGGTCATACTTAGAAAGCGCAAGAGGCATCCAAGATGCAAGTTGCCAGGAACAGAAGTGAAGAATGTAGAGTTGATCAAAAAGATTCACAGGACTATGGTTCAGTGGGTATGTTGGTAATCTCTGATTTCTGGTCAAGAGCCCTGTGAACCCCTTCCACCTGCTGGCTTCCTTGGACCCTCTTCTGATTACTAGGTGGTTTTGCACGTCAACAATGATGTTGTACTGGGCCTACTAATCAGAACAGGCACCAGGGGATGTCAGGTTTTGTGGCGTGGTCAACTCTAGAAGACTACCCTAGTCCGACTGGTTGCCAGACAAGGGTAGCATGAATCTTTCTGCTCAACTCGAATAATTAAAGCAACCCTCCACCCTGTCACTGAGAAGTGTATATATACAGTTGTCATGTACACTGGAGATCAAAATTAGAGAACAACACACAATTTCCTAAATGTTGCGGTCATTGGGTCGTCCTATGTGACGCAGGATTTTCCGCTTATTTCATAATTTGAATTTATTTCAAAGCGCGTAATAACAATGTAAATGAGATAAATTAAAAGACACAGATCACAATTAGAGAACACTTTCAGATACCTGCAAATTATTGGTGTTAATCTGGCACTTAGTGCTAATTTCCTTAATTACCTTTCAAACCCTATATACATGGCAGCCAAATTTTCCAGTTTGGACTGACTCTGCAAAGATAGTGTGCTGTTCCAAAGTGACTGAAACCCACCGGCAGCAGGTTGTCCAGATGTAAGCCAAAGGGGTGACCCTATCAACCATAGCAAAAGAAGTTGGTCCTTCCAAGTCTGTGATTTCAAAAATATTGTATCTTTGCAATATCACAAACTCTTTCAAGTCCTCAAAGAAGGCTGGTCACCCTCGAAAGACAAATGCAAGAGAGGACAGGGTAATGCGGAGAATCTCCATGGGTAATCGTTTCAACACTGCAGCTGGAATTGCTCACCAGTTCAGCACTGAACAGGGTAAGGACCTGTCTCATCACACAGTGTCACAATGTTTAAAAGCATTTGGACTGAAAAGCTCTCATTAGCAGAAATAATAAAAAGGTTAGACTCACCTTTGGTGAGGAGCATGTTGTGTGGATAGATGTGAAGTGTCCACAGTTCATTTTAGTGATGAAAGCAAGTTTAATTTATTAGGGTCTGATGGGAAACATTATGTTTGTTGACAAACTGGGGAAAGACTGAACTCAAAGTGTGTTAAGAAGTCAGTGACAGGTGGTGGAGGAAGGGTCATGGTTTGGGGAATGTTTTCTGCAGCAGGAGTTGGACCTCTCAAACAGCTACATGGCAGAGTGAATGCAAGTGTGGATCAGAACCTTCTTCACAACACGCGGTTCCTTACTTGTGTTCATCACTCAATCAGCAGCAATTTTCATGCAGAACAATGCCCCCTGTCACACAGCAAAATGGGTAAAGCAGTTAATTGAAACAATGAAATAGCCACAGCCCAGAGTCCTGATCTAAACCCAATAGAAAACCTCTGGAAAATCCTTGGTGACAAAGTTATGGCCAAAAAAACCCCAACAGTCAAAGAACTAGAAGAAGTGTGGGCCAAAATCCCACCAGAGCAGTGTGAAAGACTAGTGATGTCCTGTGGCCACAGATGTGCTGACGTTATTCCCAGCGACGGCAGGTGCACGTCCTACTGATTGTGACTGTTGCTACCTTCAGAGAATTTACTGATCATCTCTCTCTGTGCTACAGTCATTGCTGTTCTCTAATTATGATCATCACGTTTTGGGCAAAATAAAGGTTTTATGGTGATAAACTTTGGATCTTTTGTAAAACCCTGTTCTAGTGGCATGGTGCACCCCTTACACAAAACCTTCAAATGTTGATCAATGTAGATTATATTATTTCTGAAAAAAGTAAGTGATCAGACATTGTTCTGTAATTTTGATCTTCAGAGTACAGTGGCCCTACCGAGTGTCTTTCGTTTGCCTGCCGTTCTAGTCCAGCTGCATCTGAGATGTAGGCCTCCATAGGGAGCAGTGATATGTAACAGCCATGACAGGAAGGCATGGGACTCATGGTTCAGACTTACCACCATGCTCGCCATGGCACTATAGTGGCCATCTTGGATGCAGGAGGACAGGAACTCCGGTCTCAATGAAGGAGACAGCATGAGACAAACAGAAGACACCTTGCAGAGTGACGGTACACTGTTAGCACAGTCGCTGTTTAGTGTCAAGGTGGAGAGTCACATTATCGATTGTTTTTGGGAGTACAGAGCTGTGTAGATGTGTGCTTGCGATGGGGATCAGGTAATGACCACATCTCATCAGTTACATAGTCACACCAACATTGTTTTTTACCCCATGGACAAAAATCTTGTCCTACATATTACCTTCAGATGGCAGCGAAGTTCTTCAGATGTGTGGACTTTCCAAAGAACGACTTGCCGATCATCAAAGCCTAGAAGAAGTGTTTCCCTGGATTGCTAAAATCACCATCACAGTAAGTCCATAATTAGTGTCACAAAACCAAAGATAGTGTAAGAAAGCCCTAGACCTGCTACAAGAAGAGATCTAGTGTCAAAAAGTCATAGGTGAGAATACTATAAATGAACAATGGCCGTATCATACAGATCCAGAGTTACAGATTAATTAAATTGAAAATCTAAGAAGAAAACTTCTGTCTGGTGCCAGTAAGCTGCCAGAAAGCAACAACTTTTTAGTTACAGTACGTCTTTCTCCAACTGGTTTTAAGTGAGAACTTTTGAGTAAAACATGGCAAATTCCTGAAAATCCAAATGAATATCTTCGGATACACCTTGCATTCATCCTAAAGACAGAAATTTCAATGAAATTCTGCCTGCCACGAGACGGTGTCGATTGGCATCAAAATTTGCTCCACCAGATCTATAGTTACCATAAGGTCTGTCTTAGGCCTCTCTCACACATCCGTGCATTCACGGATGCTGTTCATGTGTTATCCGTGTGACATCCGGATAGCACACGGACATCATGAACTTGTATACTTACCTGTCTCCAGCGCTGCTGTCTCTGGACCTGCTGTTACTTCCGGGTCCGTGGTCAGTGCAGTGAATATGCATGAGCATGATGAGTGGGCCCAGAAGCAACAGCAGAGGCAAAGGCATCAGATAGGCAAGTATACAAATTCTTTTTTCTCCAGTACATGTCACACTGATGTCACATGGATCACATCAGTGTGCGGTCCGTGTGACACCCGTGCTGCCGGCAGAAAACGGACACATGGTCTGTGTGAAAATACGGATGTGTGCGCAAACCCATTGAATTTAATGGGTCTATGTTTGTCCTTATCTCCATTACGTGTGGAAACGTACGTCATGCGTACCGCAGACACGAAATGCCTTAAGAATACTGCCTGCATTATTTTCCACTCTTCAAGTGGAGTGAAAAGTCGCCAATTTTATTATAAATGCGTCATTCCCTATAATTTGCGACTTTTCTATGCTACAATACTGGTACTGATACATTTTTTCTATAATGTACTAGTGACATAGGACTGTAAAAATGAAGTGCCAGCAACATGTTCTGCTTATTATATGTTCACCGAAGCCGGTACGCACCGCACGTTGTGACACTTTCTTTTTGTTACTTTAAGCGTCCATATTCTGAAGAGAAATGTAAAGGATCCATTGTGAGCAAATCTTTTGTCCTAACGGCTGCTCACTGCTTCCATCTCGATGAATTACTCCATACGATCAATGTCGTAGTTGGAGGTAAGTTCTCCCATCAATGTTTCGGAAGCTCCAGCTTTCATCCTACCACAACCTCCAACATGGCCTCTAGCGGAGACATGAGGACCTTGGAGCCGATTCTACAAATGTGAGGACTACGGATTTTTCTGCTTTCATCTGTTGTAGATAAGGTATTCAAAGTGAAGAACCTCTACCGTCATAGTGACTATAACCCACTTGGCAAAAAGGACAAAGGTGTGGAGAGATCCTATGATTACGATATGGCTCTCATTGAACTGGATAAGACACTTGAGTTTTCCAGTAAAATCAGGTAAAAAAAAAAAGAGATTTATTTTGACAACTTGGTTGAGTTGAACAAACTGAGACTTTTAGACCTGTACTATGGGGCACGGTGGCTTCCATGCTTATATTGGGGAATTTTGGGGACTGGCTCTGTATGTGGTAAGGCAGCGAACGTTTTCATGGTTCAGAATCCTATAAAATTGTCCCTTCTCAACCACATATCACACTTCGTATAAAAAACACCAAGGTCCAAATTAATCATTGATTGTGGTTTCTCCCTTCTGCCATGGCAGCACCACTAGTGAGAGTGAGGTCCGCCCATCTAGAACAGGAAACCACTAAATAAAAAAGTTGCACCTCTTATCTGCATCAGTTTTTGGTTTCCTGTTCCAGATGGGAGACCTCAAACTGGCGGTTTGGATCCCAGGGCTGACCCGGTGCTGGAAGAGTGGCCTACCTACCGTGGTCTCGGACCTCAGCCCTGGAAACACCTCTCTAGGTCTCTGTGCCTCTGCGGTGGTGGTCGCAGGCATGGCAGGGTTGGACAGATCCTCTGTCTGATGTCACCCCAGGTCTGTGTGTGCGTATGGTTTCCACTGTGTGTGGGTTGCCCGGTTGCAAAGTGCGCTGGGTGAAGATCCTAGAAGTGGCGTTGCGCTCGGATAACGCGGTGAGGCGCCGGATATGGCCCACTGCGCATAAGCGGGGCGGCCAAGATGGTGCGCCCCACCGCTGAACCCCGATGATGGAGTACTGGCTATTATTTAAAGGGACCCTGCTGTGGTAACGGTGTTCATGCTTCCTCCTATTATGGAGGACCAGCAGAGCCAGGAAGAGCAGCAGTGAAAGCAGCAGCAGCCGACTCGACTGGGAGGCAGCATGGACAACTGATCCAGCATGAATGCCAGCAGGACCAGTCAGAAATCCAGGGAGTCCCGGAAGGGTGAATCCTGTGGATCTGTCCAGCATCCAGATCCGGTATCTCCAGATTCCTTCGGGGGTCTCATCTTTCTGTTTTCGGTGGTGGATTTTGAGCTAACGTCATCAAAATGGTGCACAAGGTTTGCCAAATTTTGCTCTTTGGCAACTTATTAAAAGAAAATGATGCACAATCCTTTTAATTAGCCAATGTTGCACGTAAAAAAAACAAAAACTTTCTCCCCAATGAAAAATAGATAGATTTTGCCCTCCATTAGGAAAAAGGAGTACCACTGCTCAAAAATTTTGTGAGGTTTTGAAAAGTTGCAAATCATGAATAAACTGAAAACTTGTGGAACTGGATAATGAAAACCGTGTCCACGTTGCTGAATGAGCCCCCCCAAATGATGATGGGAACTGACAAAACTAAGATAACAATGGCTCAAAAGCCATAATGAGTTTAACCCAAAAATTTAAAAGACAAAAATCCAAACTTCTACTAAGGTAAAATAAGTATGATAAACCGGTGCCCAAGGCATGTGATGTAGTTTAAATGCTGCAGAGGACATCCGAGGGGGAGTAATATAATAAAGGGATTTTTTTGTACCCGTCACTTTCTAAAGGAGGTTGTGACCCTAGTAGAATAATTGCATTAGGCTACTGATCCCAAAAGGGACCTGTGAACTTCCATGAAGTCAGGTTCATTACCTTAAAGCTTTGTGGAGATGGAGTTTTTGGATGTGGTCAAAAGCAATGAGCTTTTTAAGCAAAAATTGCATCAGATAATGCTTCTTTTCTGGGGAGTTTTTGGAAGGAAGAGTTTTTGTTTTCTTGAAGCAGTTTTGAAGCTTTTTTTGTGTTTATGACTCTTCTTTGGCACTGTTTAGATAGGACAGTTCCTAGTTTGAAGCTGATTCAATTAGGACCCAATTTAAAGAAATTATGTCCACGTTCATTTGTTCCTCATGGCGTTTTTTAAAACTTGACGTGGATTTTTGTTTTCCAAAATAGCTCAACGTATGAATGGGAAAAGTCTTTCAAGTGTTTTCCTTTTAGAAGTTGAGTTGAGTTCCTCACTATAATTTACCAATTTTGTTATCTGGTAAGACCCTATTGCACTTCTTCTTCACAATTCTATCCTCTAAGTGTTTTCCTTGAGAAGATTTTTTTTAGCGCATCTGCCCCCAAAAACTCCTCATAAGACTATCTGCCCATAGCTTAAAGTTTTGTGATAGAAGTCTCTACTGAAGCTCGGGTACCGTCATGGTAAGAGCCTCTGGAAGGTGTCAGGATTGTGGCGACAATTTTTCTTGACCTTTGCTAGAGTCCAGAGACCATGGGCAAGAGTAAAAATACATTGTTACATGAGGCAGACCCACGCGGTAGCGAAGGATCCACTAAGCGCACAGGTCCAGCCGGGTGAACATACAGGCGCTGGGTCATACGGAATACAGGGGTAAAAAAAACAGTTTACTAAAGAGTCCAGCAAATAATAAACAGATAAAGGACAGGAACTGACTTACAAAACAAAACGGACAGAAATCTGAGATGAAGCGGCTAGGATACAGGCAACCATGAACGGATTGCTGAGAGCTGCTGACTGAATGGTAGCAGAGATGCTGGCCGGTGGAGTCAGGCACCAAGATGACAGATTACAACTGGCAGACAGGAGGCAAGATAACTGCAGGCTGAGAGGCAGCAGAGTTACTGACAGGCGGACACAGGATAGCTGAAGACCACTGGCAGATAGTTATCCGGCAGAAGACTCAATGGAGTGACACAGAAGTCAGATAACCACAGATCAGAAGGTCTTAGACCTGGGGCAGGTGGCAGAGAGGATTCCAGAGTCAACCAGAAGCCACCAAGCTGTCTCGGGCTGAGCGTGGGCCGTCTCGGGGCTTAGCATGGCCCGTCTCGGGGCCTAGCGTGGGCCATCTTGGGACCTAGCTTTGGCCATCTCGGGGCTGAGCGAGACTCGGCTCTGGGTTGAGTCTGTAGGTAGGCTTAGGGCTGAGTGTGGGCCAGCTTAGGGCTAAGTGTCGCAGGCGGAGGGGACGCGCTCGCTACGCTCGGGTCCGGGGCTTCTGCTGCTGCTGCTCGGTGGCTCGAGCGGTAGGCCGGACCCGGGGACTCGATCAGTGCTCTTCGCCCGCGAGTGAAAAGGGATGGTTTGTTTGGTGAGATAGTTTGTGACGCCACCCACGGGGCGTGGTGATGATGGCACCACCGCTGCTGGTGACGGGGATCCCGGGAGCGATGGTAGGGAGCAGCTAGGATGTTGTCACCCCCGTGGGTAGGGGTTTTTGTTCCCGGGGCCTGGTGGTGATGCGGGGAGGCTGGATAGCTGGGGTGCAGGGTTGCAGGGGCAGTGCGGCGCGGTGCCGGATGGCACTGTTGTACTCACTCAGACAGAAAGTCACAAAGTCTCTGGTAAACCAAACAGCCGGATGGACGGGTCCCGCAGCCGGCTGCAGTGTTGTTGTGCTCTCCCCGGACGGCTGATGGTGGCTGTCTTTCCCTGCACCTGTGTAGAATGTGTTGACTCCGATGGTTTCCAAACGGTAGTCCGCTCCCCAGCGTATAGGTACCGTAGGAGCCCTTTTGCCCGCAGGCGCTGGCCCTTGGATCTCTAGCCTGTGGCGGTAGCTGTATATCCTCACAGTGTGGACTGTTGCCTTCAAGCGGGACTTGGGTGTTAGGAAACCCCTAGGGTTCCGGTCACTCTCAGATTTGACCTTTGTCGGTGGCTCCAAGCCTAGTCGGGGTCCGATGACCCTGCCTGTGTGCTTAACTTCACTCCGCTCCCCGGTTCGGTACCGGTGGGCCACCGCCCAACCCCGGTCCTACGGTTCTGCTAACTCCTGCAGACAGCCACCACCGTCTGCCAACCTTGCTGTCAGTGCCTGGGCTCCAACCCAGGCACACGCAGTCACTTTCACCTCCAAAACTAATCTGACTCCTTTTCCCGCCTCCAGGCCTGTGAACTCCTTGGTGGGCGTGGCCAACTGCCTGGCTCCACCCCACCTGGTGTGGACATCAGCCCCTGGAGGCAGGCAACAAGGGTTTTTGGTTGGCTGGTGTAGCTGTCCATGGAATGGGGTGTGTGTGATGTTATGTCTGTGACTACCTGGCTAGTCCAGGGCGTCACATAAGCATGGGTTGCCAAAGTGCTGCGCATTAAGCCCATCAGAAAGACATCCCACTCGTCTATTGAAGTGTAACATGTAAGATCAATTATTATGACCCTCATCGTGCCAAGATTCTGCCACACTTCAGTCAGCGATATCCATAGGACTGGAGAGAGAGGATCTGCTAGTATAGCACGATGATGATGCAGGGACAGGTATGTTCACTGCAATCTGGTGAATGGGTTGCACATAGTGCTAAACTAACAGGGACTAGAAAGTCCCTAAGGATTCAGATTTTTCTTGTTGGAGCTTACTTGGATAAAGTGTGACTCTATGGAATTATTTGGATAGCAGAGATAACCCGCTCCCCCTTCCCGCAGACCGATCTGCCTTCCATGTACAACCGGGGCCTCCTGGGCTTTAAAGCAACGTGGGAAATCTCTAACATGCAGCGACCATGGTGAGTGTCGGAGGACTGAGTATGGCGGCTTGTGTACTCTCTACTGTAAACATGTTTTTGTATTTTTTCGATATCTTGATGCTTTGCTGACTAATTTCAGAATGTAACTGTATAAGCATCAAAGATTACAGATCTCCAAACCCTCGGCTGTCCCTCACTGACCCATAAAGTATATCAATGCGTCTGACTACACCGCGTCCCAAATCATGCAAATGCTATTATTCTCTGATTATCCTAAATGGTCGATGGAAGCGAGTCAGTATAATGCTAAAATCATCAACTGTTAGGAGTAAATCACACTTTATTGGACAAACCTCCCAATGATAACAGTATTTTTTTTCACAACTAAAAAACCCTCAAAATGCACCAAATTATTATACACATCAAAGTTTCCAAACATTTTATACGTTGTAAAGAACTAAAAATGGTCATTTGTTGAATTTGCAGCAATAAGAGGTGACAAGTTCTGAAATTAAGCACAAAGGAATAAAGGCCACGATACTAGAAATAAACACCGGGGTACCACTACGCAGTGGCCCCCAGGTGGGTATGTTCTTCAATGTACATTATAAGGAGGAGAACAAAAACCAAGGGTATAGTAAAATATACGTCAGAAACCCGTTTTGCGGGGGGTTCGGATGGAAACCCCAATGGAACCATTGAATGGTAATCAGGATGCAATGTGAAGGGGGCCATAGGCCGGAGTCACACTTGCCCGAGACTAGCGCCAGTATCGCCGGATTGGCAGTGGCTCTCCTGACAGGAGCAGCTCAGCTGCATAGAAATACATGAAGCTGAGCAGCTCCTGTCAGGAGAGCCGCGGCCGTTCTGGGCAGTGCGATCCACTACTCGCACGAGTCACAAGCAAGTGTGACTCCAGCCTTAGATAGGTCTTCAGTGAATTGATAAGTCATTTATATTTGATCAATGAGGGTGTGGGACCTGTCACCCCTGACGATAAGCTGTTTCCAGTGTTGTACGGAGCCGAAATTGCTCAATTCGACAGAACATTGGCCGCGGCTGGGTCCTGCACTTTTGCCCCCTATTGATTTTAACAGGGAGTGTATGTGCAGAACTCGACCGCAGCCACTATAGAGTGCGCTGTGACGCTCCGTAAATGAGCAGTTCCAGCCACCGATGGCACCGACAACAGCTGAAATATGGTAGTGCCGAGTGGCGCAACCCCACAAATCAGACATTCATGACCTATCCTAAGGATTGACCGTGAATGTTAAAGTAGTGGACAAACCCCTTTTAAGTCTTCAAGAAACATCTAATCTTTTCGTACCTTGTCCAAGGCATTTGACGCTTTTCGGCAGCAGAGAGATCCTTTTTCTTTCCAATATTGCTTGAAACCTGTGGCTGCTTAACAATGTGGAACTTCCATACTAAGTAGTTCTCCTTTAATTGAACTCACCTGGCAAACTAATTATCACAGGTGTTTGAGAAAGACCCTGAGACACAAAACCATCCATAAGTTCATTTTAAGAAAAAAAAAAAATAATAATAAATTACATATTTATGACACTTAAATCCAATTTGCATAATAATTTGGACCGCAGTGTATAGCGAGCACTGGGGGGGGGGATTAGAGAAGACACGTACAGTATATGGGAGCTGTATACATCTGTCTTCAGTAAGCTCCCCCTGGTGGTGGATGGCTGGAGATGAAATCACACTTGTAGTAATGTGGAAAATGTACAAGATTTTGTTCTTATATCATTTTATGTGTCCTTAGAGAAGACACTGCTCTCGTCAGAATTGGTGAAGGCCATGTTTGTGGCCGAGGAAACTAATAAGGCGTTTGAGAGGAAGGATGTGATCATAAAGCGAGGGAGTAAGGTAAGGAGAATGAACAATGGAAGATAAAACATTTTCTTTGTCGCTCTATTGGGAGACCCAGACAATTGGGTGTATAGCTACTGCCTCCGGAGGCCACACAAAGTATTACACTTAAAAGTGTAAGGCCCCTCCCCTACTGCCTATACACCCCCCGTGGGATCATGGGCTCCTCAGTTTTCATGCTTTGTGCGAAGGAGGCTAACATCCACGCATAGCTCCACTGTTTAGTCAGCAGCAGCTGCTGACTTTGTCGGATGGAAGAAAAGAGGGCCCATACTAGGGCCCCCAGCATGCTCCCTTCTCACCCCACTTTTGTTGGCGGTGTTTGTTAAGGTTGAGGTACCCATTGCGGGTACGGAGGCTGGAGCCCACATGCTGTTTTCCTTCCCCATCCCCTTAGGGCTCTGGGTGAAGTGGGATCCCATCGGTCTCCAGGCACAGGAGACCGTGCTCCGTCCACAGCCCCTGGGAATCTGCTGGACATGGAGCTGAGTATCGTCAGGGACAGGACCCTGCTACATTAAGGTACTCTGTGTCCCCGTACAAATCGCGCACACACACTGCAGCATTGCTGGGTGTGTTAGTGCGCCGGGGACAGCAGCGCGACACGCTTGTGCTTTACTCACTGCAGCTTTGCTGAGTGAGTTTATGTATTAGGGACTGCCGCGCCAGCCGCTGCTGGCGGTTTTTTACACTGCGGCGCGGCTGGGACTTGTGGTGCGCCGGGGACTTCCGCGCTGGCCGTGCTTATACGACGGCCGCGCTTATAAATCGAGTCCCCGGCTTTTGCGGCCTAGTTCCGTTTCGTTCCCGCCCCCAGGCCTGCCAGTCAGGGGAAGGGCGGGACGCTGGTCAGAACGTCAGCGCCGAGGGCTGGAGTCTGCTTAGCATACTCCAACCCCCCTCACTGGGCACAGTGGGACGCCAGTTTCCCGCACTTTGTCTGGGGCACGCCCACGGCCCGCCCCTCTCCACAGGACGCCGGCAGCCATTCCTGTTTGCAGTCTGACTGGAGAGGGGAGACAAGCTCTGGGAGACCCAGACACGGGATTCTGGCGACCACACACCCGCTTTCAGCGGGCGGTAAGCGGCACCTCGGGTGCTGACCCCACTAGTGCCGAAGTGTTCATTTGTACTTTATGCTTGTATGCTATACAGTGCACTGTACGGTCGCTATTCTTGGCTATATACCCTCCTAGATTGCTAGACAACAGCATGTCGTCCGCAAAAAGCAAGGGGGCCAAGACACAGGCTTTCTATGCTACTTGTACCGCATGTGGGGCTGTTCTACCGGCAGGTGCCACTGACCCCCATTGTGTGCAATGTTCGGCCCCTGTAGCACTTGCTCAGCCGGGGTCTCTGCTAGAAGTGGCCCAAGGAGAACCACCTGTTAACACTGTCCAGGTGACAGGGACGGAGTTTGCAGTTTTTGCTGATAAATTGTCGGTGACTATGACTAAAATCCTTGAGACTTTGCAGTCCAGACCGGTAACTCAGACCATGGGCACTGTTGATTCAATGCTCCCTGGCCCCCCCCATTTGGAACAAATCCGTGCTCCGGGGGGGTCCCATGCATCCCGGTGTGATGGCTCTGACACGGACGACAGTCCCAGACAGCCTAAGCGAGCTCGCTATGAGCGACCCTCGACTTCATCACACTGGTCAGGGTCCCAGCAGGAGGACTCTCTGTATGATGAGGCAGAGGTAGCTGATCAGGATTCTGATCCTGAGACCGCTCTCAATCTGGATACACCTGATGGGGACGCAATAGTGAATGATCTCATAGCGTCCATTAATAAAATGTTGGATATTTCTTCCCCAGCTCCTCCAGTGGAGGAGTCAGCTTCACAGCAGGAGAAATTCCATTTCAGGTATCCCAAGCGTAAATTGAGTACTTTTCTGGACCACTCTGACTTTAGAGAGTCAGTCCAGAAACACCACGCTTATCCAGATAAGCGTTTCTCCAAACGTCTTAAGGATACACGTTATCCCTTTCCCCCGGACGTGGTCAAGAGCTGGACCCAGTGTCCAAAGGTGGATCCCCCAATCTCCAGGCTTGCGGCTAGATCCATAGTTGCAGTGGAAGATGGGGCTTCACTTAAAGATGCCACTGACAGACAGATGGAACTCTGGTTGAAATCCATCTATGAAGCTATCGGCGCGTCGTTTGCTCCAGCATTCGCAGCTGTATGGGCACTCCAAGCTATTTCAGCTGGTCTGGCACAGATTGACACTGTCACACGTACATCTGTTCCGCAAGTAGCGTCCTTAACTTCTCAAATGTCTGCATTTGCGTCTTACGCTATTAATGCTGTCCTGGACTCTACGAGCCGTACGGCAGTGGCGTCCGCCAACTCCGTAGTTTTACGCAGGGCCTTGTGGTTAAGGGAATGGAAGGCAGACTCTGCTTCCAAAAAGTGCTTAACCAGTTTACCATTTTCTGGTGACAGACTGTTTGGTGAGAGATTGGATGAAATCATTAAACAGTCCAAGGGTAAGGATTCTTCCTTACCTCAGCCCAGACCAAATAAACCCCAACAGAGGAGGGGACAGTCCAGGTTTCGGTCCTTTCGAGGCTCGGGCAGGTCCCAATTCTCCTCGTCCAAAAGGACTCAAAAGGATCAGAGGAGCTCAGATTCTTGGCGGGCTCAGTCACGCCCAAAGAAAGCAGCCGGAGGAACCGCTACCAAGGCGGCTTCCTCATGACTCTCGGCCTCCTCTCTCCGCATCCTCGGTCGGTAGCAGGCTCTCCCGCTTTGGCGACATTTGGCTGCCACATGTCAAAGACCGTTGGGTGAGAGACATTCTGTCTCACGGGTACAGGATAGAGTTCAGTTCTCGTCCTCCAACTCGATTCTTCAGAACTTCTCCGCCTCCCAGCCGAGCCGAGGCTTTTCTGCAGGCGGTGTGCTCTTTAAAGGCAGAAGGAGTGGTGATCCCTGTTCCTCTTCAGGAGCAAGGTCACGGTTTTTACTCCAATTTGTTTGTGGTGCCAAAAAAGGACGGGTCTTTCCGTCCTGTTCTGGACCTAAAACTGCTCAACAAGCACGTGAAAACCAGGCGGTTCCGGATGGAATCCCTCCGCTCCGTCATCGCCTCAATGTCTCAAGGAGATTTCCTAGCATCAATAGACATCAAGGATGCTTATCTCCACGTGCCGATTGCTCCAGAGCACCAGCGTTTTCTACGCTTCGTTATAGGAGACGAACACCTTCAGTTCGTAGCCCTGCCTTTCGGTCTGGCGACAGCCCCAAGGGTCTTCACCAAGGTCATGGCAGCAGTAGTAGCAGTCCTGCACTCTCAGGGTCACTCTGTGATCCCTTACTTGGACGATCTACTTGTCAAGGCACCCTCTCAAGAGGCATGCCAACACAGTCTGAACGTTGCGCTGGAGACTCTCCAGAGTTTCGGGTGGATCATCAACTTTTCAAAGTCAAATCTGACCCCAACCCAATCGATAACATACCTTGGCATGGAGTTTCATACTCTCTCAGCGATAGTGATGCTTCCGCTGGACAAACAGCGTTCACTACAGACAGGGGTGCAATCTCTCCTTCAGGGCCAGTCGCACCCCTTGAGACGCCTCATGCACTTCTTGGGGAAGATGGTAGCAGCAATGGAGGCAGTCCCTTTTGCGCAGTTTCATCTGCGTCCACTACAATGGGACATTCTCCGCCAATGGGACGGGAAGTCGACGTCCCTAGACAGGAACGTCTCCCTTTCTCAGGCGGCCAAGGATTCTCTTCAGTGGTGGCTTCTTCCCTCCTCACTGTCAACAGGAAAGTCTTTCCTACCCCCATCCTGGGCGGTGGTCACAACGGACGCGAGTCTATCAGGGTGGGGAGCAGTTTTTCTCCACCACCGGGCTCAAGGTATGTGGACTCAGCAAGAGTCCACCCTTCAGATCAATGTTCTGGAAATCAGAGCAGTGTATCTTGCCCTACAAGCCTTCCAGCAGTGGCTAGAAGGCAAGCAGATCCGAATTCAGTCGGACAACTCCACAGCGGTGGCATACATCAACCACCAAGGAGGGACACGCAGTCGGCAAGCCTTCCAGGAAGTCCGGCGGATTCTGACGTGGGTGGAAGACACGGCATCCACCATATCCGCAGTTCACATCCCGGGCGTAGAAAACTGGGAAGCAGACTTCCTCAGTCGCCAGGGTATGGACGCAGGAGAATGGTCTCTTCACCCGGACGTGTTTCAGGAAATTTGTCGCCGCTGGGGGAGGCCGGACGTCGACCTAATGGCGTCCCGGCACAACAACAAGGTCCCGGCCTTCATGGCACGGTCTCACGATCTCAGAGCTCTGGCGGCGGACGCCTTAGTCCAAGATTGGTCGCAGTTCCGGCTGCCTTATGTGTTCCCACCTCTGGCGCTGTTGCCCAGAGTGCTACGCAAGATCAGGTCCGACTGCCGCCGCGCCATCCTCGTCGCTCCAGACTGGCCAAGGAGGTCGTGGTACCCGGATCTGTGGCATCTCACGGTAGGACAACCGTGGGCAATACCAGACCGGCCAGACTTGCTGTCTCAAGGGCCGTTTTTCCATCAGACTTCTGCGGCCCTGAGCCTGACTGTGTGGCCATTGAGTCCTGGATCCTAGCGTCTTCAGGATTATCTCAAGAGGTCATTGCCACCATGAGACAGGCTAGGAAACTAACCTCTGCTAAGATCTACCACAGGACGTGGAAGATATTCTTAGCTTGGTGCTCTGCTCAGGAAGTTTCTCCCTGGCCATTTGCCTTGCCTACTTTTCTTTCCTTCCTGCAATCCGGGTTGGAAAAAGGTCTGTCGCTCGGCTCCCTTAAGGGACAAGTCTCTGCGCTATCTGTATTTTTTCAGAAGCGCCTAGCTCGACTCCCTCAGGTACGCACGTTCCTGCAAGGGGTTTGTCATATCGTCCCTCCTTACAAGCGGCCGTTAGAGCCCTGGGATCTGAACAGGGTTCTAATTGCTCTCCAGAAGCCGCCTTTCGAGCCTTTGAGGGATGTTTCCCTGTCTCGCCTTTCACAGAAAGTGGCTTTTCTAGTAGCGGTCACATCTCTTCGGAGAGTGTCCGAGCTAGCAGCACTGTCATGCAAATCCCCCTTCCTGGTGTTTCACCAGGACAAGGTGGTTCTGCGCCCGATTCCGGAGTTTCTTCCTAAGGTGGTATCCCCCTTTCATCTCAATCAGGATATCTCCTTACCTTCTTTGTGTCCTCGTCCAGTTCATCAATGTGAAAAGGATTTGCATTTGTTGGATCTGGTGAGAGCACTCAGAATCTACATTTCCCGCACGGCTCCTCTGCGCCGTTCGGATGCACTCTTTGTCCTTGTCGCCGGCCAGCGTAAAGGATCGCAAGCTTCCAAATCCACCCTGGCTCGGTGGATCAAGGAACCAATTCTTGAAGCCTACCGTTCTGCGGGGCTTCCGGTTCCCTCAGGGCTGAAGGCCCATTCTACCAGAGCCGTGGGTGCGTCCTGGGCATTACGGCACCAGGCTACGGCTCAGCAAGTGTGCCAGGCGGCTACTTGGTCGAGTCTGCACACTTTTTCCAAGCATTATCAGGTGCATACCTATGCTTCGGCGGACGCCAGCCTAGGTAGACAAGTCCTTCAGGCGGCAATTGCCCACCTGTAAAAAAGGGCCGTTTTTATGGCCCTATCACGAGGTATTATTTTACCCACCCAGGGATTGCTTTTGGACATCCCAATTGTCTGGGTCTCCCAATAGAGCGACAAAGAAGAAGGGAATTTTGTTTACTTACCGTAAATTCCTTTTCTTCTAGCTCTAATTGGGAGACCCAGCACCCGCCCCTGTTTTTTTGTATACACATGTTGTTCATGTTGAATGGTTTCAGTTCTCCGATATTCCTTCGGATTGAATTTGCTTAAACTAGTTTATTGGCTTTCCTCCTTCTTGCTTTTGCACTAAAACTGAGGAGCCCGTGATCCCACGGGGGGTGTATAGGCAGTAGGGGAGGGGCCTTACACTTTTAAGTGTAATACTTTGTGTGGCCTCCGGAGGCAGTAGCTATACACCCAATTGTCTGGGTCTCCCAATTAGAGCTAGAAGAAAAGGAATTTACGGTAAGTAAACAAAATTCCCTTCTTTAGGGTATGTGCACACGATGCAGATTTGGTGCAGAAATTCTCTACATGAAATCTGCACCTTCTGGCGGAAAAACGCACCAAAAACCGCACTGAATAACACTTGTGTTTTTGGTGCATTTTTTTAAATGAAGTCAATGGCTGGAAGGGCTAAACAAGCAGGAAAAAACGCTCCAACAATTGACATGCTGCACCAAAATCTGCAAGGAAAAAAAAGCTTCAGGATAGGCATGCAGATTTTGGTGCAGATTTCTCAAAAAATGCATAAAAAAATATGCACCATGTGCACATAGCCTTAAACAGATGAACCATAGGCATAATACTGCAACACAGTAATGTACTTATTACAGCCGAACCACGCGGACCGCTATGTGGGTGGTCTGAGTTTTGTTCAGTGGGACATCGGGACATCTTGTAGTTTTTGAATGACACCATTCACCTTACAATACAATGTAGTGAACAGTAAAAAAAATTCCATGTGCCGTGAGATGGTGGAAAAAAAGCTCAATTCCGCCATTATATTTTGGGTTTTGTTTTTACACTGTTCAGTGCGTGATAAAAATGACCCAAATTTACGATTCTCCAGGTCAGTATGATTAAGATGATACCAAACGTAAAAAAAAAATTCTTTTTTTAATTGGTAAAAAAATCTGAACTTTGTAAAAAAATAAACAAAAAAACACGAAAAGAAATATTAAAAATAAAGGACCCAATTCATCATTTGCATTTTTTTCATTGATGTTTTTGAGCCAAAGTTCATGAAAACGGCGCATTTGATTCATGAACTTTGTGAAAAATGAGAAAAATGCTCTTTATTTCTGTCTTTAGCCATTTTTGCATCTTTTTTTAAAGTAAATAAAAAAATCACAAGTTCCGCTGAAATGTTGCAACAAATCTGCCAATAAATTCCAGCTGTACAGAAAATCACAGGAGGACTTTTGCGCAAGAATTTAGTGACTTTTTAAAAAGTCACAATTGATGAATGAGCAGAAAATGTCTGGAAATCCTAAACTTCGCCCACATGGCAAAAATAAAAAAAATAATAAAAGACAACAACAACTGGTCAACACATATAAAATACAAAACCCTTTTTTAAGTGTTCCCTTTATTTTTTTGAGCAGTATATAATAGACTTTACACCAAAAACTACACACAAAAGGCCCAAATGCAATAATGTATATGGCCCTTAACTTCTGGCTGAATTTCATCATTAAAATCTATTGTAACACCTCTTTAAGCCGCCTCAATAGTTCTCTTAACAAAAAAGTGCCTACGTTCATCATACAACACGCTTGTGATCATCTTCCAAAAGGGAGTGGGAGTCATCAACTGGCCGAGAACTTCCCCCATTTTGATGCTTGACCTCTCGTTATAGTACTCTATTTGTCACAACTAGGGAGCAAAATAAGCAAAGCAGATTCTTCTGTTTTCAAAGCTTTATTCTTGGACCTCCGGCCCCTTTTAATGGACCGTCAAACTACTCCTACTCATGGATCTTCCAGTTGAGCCTCATTGACCTGGGTTTGCATCAGTGGTGGTAGAGTGTGACGCCCTGGACTATTCAGGTCATCACAGGGTTCTGCACAATCTGCCCTTCCTGTGCAGGACTCAAACCCCCATGGTTCTGGGTCTCCATCCTGCAGTAGTGCCTCCACCAGCATTCACAAATCCTAGATACACCTTGCACCACACCTGTCAGGCACACCAGTGGGCTGCTTAAGCAGGAATAGGGCCGCCCACCTAGGGGTCAGACAGGAAGGTGGAAGGTGTCAAGTTAGTCGAGTAGTAACCCTCGAGCTGTGAGGAGCTCTGAGGAAGCTGGGAGTTGGTGCTCCCAGGAGAGAAGCAGACTAGGTCGCAGACGGTGGTCTGGACCTAGAGGAGTCGGACCACCGGTCGCAGGGGATTGAGGCTAGGTGCCTGGAACCCGTCAAGGAGGACGGCCAGCAGCCTGGTCCTATCACCGGTCCGGGACCAAAGGCACGTCGGGGTACTCGGATCCTAGGTCGGGGAGTAGCTTCAGGTGACCCGGCAATTAACCGCGGAGGACAGGGTCTTTATGGACTGTTCCCACGAAGCTCAGAGATCGGCGGCACTAGTGCAACAAGGGGGATAGGGCTTTCCTAGCAAGTGGCCCACTGATATCCCAAGCGTGAGCCCTGAGAGCAGGCTCCTTCACTTAGCCACAGTGGGGAGGGGGGCCCGGAAAGCTCCAAGCTACCGGGCCACAACGGGCAATCTAAATTTGTGCCAGGAGGCAAGTCATGGACCACCAGGCAGTGCTGCAGGGGACAGGACCCGGACGATCTCCCCTCAGGAGAAAGCGTCAGTCAGAGACTTGGTTTACTCTGTTGTCAGCGTCTGCTTCATTGCTGAGTGAGTACCCGACTGACCCCTGCAACCAGCAAGCCTGCGCTCCCCCATAGCACCATCCAGAGTCCCGGGGCCTTCCCCTACCCGTGGAGGATAACGTCATCTTGCTGCTCCACTCCATCACCTCGGGTACTCCCAACAACAGCGGCGGTACTCCCAATTACCGTACACCACGGGTGGCGTCACGAACTATACCTCTCCCCTGTAAATACCCCCCTCTTCATTTGAGTGTGGCCCCTAGCCCCCGGGTCCGGAGACTGTCGAGCCACGAGTGATCACCACCCCCGCAACCGAGCGGTTCGATCCGCTGCAGGGGCGGCACAAGAGCAGATAGTCAACTTAACAATTCAGTTGAGCACTGTCCCATGATGGAATGATCTTGCCTCGGAGTCAGTGACACATGACTTCAAAGTCCGGTCTCGTCATCTGCAGGCAACATGTTTTTGTAGAATAAGATAGATTCCAGCTCACCATTGATGTAATCCCTCTGTTCGGAGCTCAGACATTGGCTCTGCCACAGCTTGGATATTCCCAGCAGCAGTAGTCTCTGTATACAAAACTCCCACTGCAGGTGTTACACTCTACACCGGATTTGGTTCTGTATCAGAAAAATTAATCTCTGACAGGAAAAAAGCTCAAAAATTTATCAGCACAGAAATTTTTTACCTAAAAATAACGAGATGGAAATAAGATTTGCATTGACAACCTCCCTTCTCCTCCTCAGAGACTCGCCTGTCTGGAGGATACCAAAAAGATAGACAGATTCAAGGATATTCCAGACATTAAAGACCTCGTGACCGACAATTTCTTATGTACAGGGGGAATAAGTCCTCAGTTTGATCCACAAACCTGCAAAGGTAAATTTTCTTATGTTTATAATTGTCACTGAGAGCAATACCTGTAATCCATACATATATACAGGAAGATTAGCTAAGAGATGTATGGAGGGGACATGGAGGGGCTGGAGAAGACATGTGAGGAGGTATCGGGAGATTAGCTAAGAGATGTATGGAGGGGACATGGAGGGGCTGGGGATGACATGTGAGAAGGTATTGGGAGAATAGCTAAGAGATGTATGGAGGGGACATGGAGGGGCTGGGGATGACATGTGAGAAGGTATCGGGAGATTAGCTAAGAGATGTATGGAGGGGACATGGAGGGGATGGGGATGACATGTGAGAAGGTATCGGGAGATTAGCTAAGAGATGTATGGAGGGGACATGGAGGGGCTGGAGATGACATGTGAGAAGGTATCGGGAGATTAGCTAAGAGATGTATAGAGGGGACATGTAGGGGCTGGAGATGACATGTGAAGAGGTATCGGGAGATTAGCTAAGAGCTGTATGGAGGGGACATGGAGTGGCTGGAGATGACATGTAAGGAGGTATCGGGAGATTAGCTAAGAGATGTATGGAGGGGACATGGAGGGGCTGGAGATGACATGTGGGGAGGTATCGGGAGATAAGGTCAGAGATGTATGTAGGGGACCGGACATTACGTGTGCAGAGGTATTGGGATAAAAGTTGGAGATGTATGTAGTGGACTGGAGATTACATGTGTGGGGTATAGGGAGAATAGATCAGAGACGCATGGAGGGGACAGGTTGTGGATTGGAGATTATATAGGAGGACATAGTGAGAGATTAGTTCAGTTGAGTATGGAGTGGACAGGTTATGGACAGTCTCTGAAGTTATTATTAGCATTTTAACGTGAATTCTTTGTTTAATACTTAGGCAGTAAAGGGATTAGCAGAGGAGTATAGAGGGACTTGGTGTACTATTCAAGCAGCATCGTTAAGGATGGATTAGAGGGGCACAAGAGTGCAAACCCAATACAGATCAGATACCTAGGATTCTGAATATCAGTGACCGATGTCAGCTAGGGGTAGGGCAGAGCCTCTTGACTCCAGTTGGACTTATAGAGGAATACTGAGTCTTTATTTGCATGGGGTCTGGTATAACTGTACAGTATGACCAGCTGTGACGTGCATCTGAATCTCCTCCACTTATTATTTCAGGTGATGGTGGAGGTCCTCTAATTGTGCCCTATAAACAACGTTATTTTCAGGTAAGTGGTGTAATGTTGGGTCAGTTGTCCACACTACTACAAAAAGATATCATGTTGTTATTATGGAAAACCCACCATTCCATCTACCTATGATCGGTGGTCTATGGAGAGGAAGTCCTTAGCTCAGGATGGATGCATATTTCAAGGCTCCTCTCTTTAACAAACAAGTGAGGGAAATCCATCTCAAGGTTCCTACCTACCTTGTGCCTACAAGTGATAGTGACTATGTCATGAGTGTATATGTTGTCCTTAAACCTCCCAGGTTGTGTGCAATTACAAGGCTACTACTTTTATCTGAAATTTTACCTTAAACACCCCTAGCTTGCATACGCCCATTGTGTAAACCACCACCACTTGCCTTGGCACTAGAGAGTGGACCTTGACAGGTCAAGTCCAAAGTCATTAATTAGGGTTACCACCACATTACTTTGGGGACCACTTTAACTTAAGCGGGCTTTACAGGCTGCAATATCGGTACCGATATCGCTAGCGTGGGTACCCGCCCCGATCTGTTGTGCGACACGGGCAAATCGCTGCCCGTGCCGCACAACATCGCCCAGACCTGTCACACATACTTACCTGTCCGGCGACGTCGCTGGGACAGGCGAACCACCTCCTTTCTAAGGGGGCGGTCCGTGCGGCGTCACAGCGACGTCACAGCAGCGTCACTGAACCGCCGCCCAATAGCAGCGGAGGGGCGGAGATGAGCGGCCAGAATATCCCGCCCACCTCCTTCCTTCCGCATTGTGGCCGGGAGGCAGGTAAGGAGAGCTTCCTCGTTCCTGCGGCGTCACACGCAGCGATGTGTGCTGCCGCAGGAACGAGGAACAACTTCGTTACTGCTGCAGTAACGATTTTTGAGAATGGACCCCCATGTCACCGATGAGCGATTTTGCACGTTTTTGCAACGATGCAAAATCGCTCATCGGTGTCACACACAACGGCATCGCTAATGCGACCGGATGTGCGTCACCAATTCCGTGACCCCAACGAGTTCGCATTAGCGATGTCGTAGCGTGTAAAGCCCCCTTAACTAACAACACACAAAAAAACCTTCAATACTGCAATTCTTACTCTTCACCCCCCCTCACCCCAGTTGACCTTACAGTGCATATTACGCATTCTTTATATATTTGGCTTTTTATAAAATTTGTACTAACTTCTCTTTTCCTTTACCATTTAGGTGGCCATTATTAGCTGGGGGACAATCAACAGCTGTAGAGGACCTAAAAGAAATCCTGGACCGGTGCCGGCGCTGTCTCGTGACTTCCATGTCGATTTGTTCCGCGCGATTGATTGGCTGAAGAATATATTACAGGAAGATTTGGAATTCCTGAAATAAAGTTTCCTGGCGATGGCGCCTTAACCATAAATGGTTGGACGCACTTAAGAAAGAACAAACATTTGGGGAGTGATAATAATGCACAGCACTATATTACATAACGATATGTCATCATCTCTACAAATACAGTAAATATAATGCTAGAAATATATATTCAGAAATAACTTCTAAAATGAACCCTACTGATCCTATTACCGTATTATGGCTGACGTTCCTCATTAGAAGCACAAAACAACACAAAGGTAAATATAGGAGCATGAAGAACACTGTAAGATAAAACCTCATACATAAATATTATAATGGAATATAAATATACCCTGAAATCTGATTGGCTCTGGAAATGATGTGCAGAAGGGCCAGGTTTTACCTGCTTTATGCAATGATATGTGTTAATTCAGATTTTACATTGATACACAAGATCAGTGGGGTCCTATCTCTCTTGTAGGGTATAAAATCTTATGGTCACAGGGGTACTCTCTCTATCTTGCCTGTAAATTGTAAGTTCTCATAGTCAGCGGGTTCGCTCTCTTTTTCTCTCTCCTGTAGAGTGTAAGCTCTTATGTTCAGCAGGCTCCTCTCTTTCTCCTGTAGAGTGTAAGATCTTATGGTCAGCAGCGTCCTCTCTTTCTCCTGTAGAGTGGAAGCTCTTATGGTCAGCAGCGTCCTCTCACTCTGTCTCTCTCTTTTTCTCTCCTGTAGAGTGTAAGATCTTATGGTCAGCGTGGTCCCCTCTCTCTCTCCTCTAGAGTGTAAGTTCTTATATTCAGCAGCATCCTCTCTCTCTCTCTCTCTCTCTCTGATCTAGAGTGTAAGATCTTATGGTCAGCAGCGTTCTCTCTTTCTCCTGTAGAGTGGAAGCTCTTATGGTCAGCAGCGTCCTCTCTTTCTCCTGTAGAGTGGAAGCTCTTATGGTCAGCAGCGTCTTCTCTTTCTCCTGTAGAGTGGAAGCTCTTATGGTCAGCAGCGTCCTCTCACTCTGTCTCTCTCTTTTTCTCTCCTGTAGAGTGTAAGATCTTATGGTCAGCGTGGTCCCCTCTCTCTCTCCTCTAGAGTGTAAGTTCTTATATTCAGCAGCATCCTCTCTCTCTCTCTCTCTCTCTGCTGTAGAGTGTAAGCTCTTATAGCCAGCGGGGTCCTCTCTCTCCTGTAGAGTGTCAGCTCTTATGGTCAGCGGGGTCCTCTTGCTTTCCTGTAGAGTGTAAGCTCTTATTTTCAGCAGGGTCATCTCTCTTCTGTAGAATGTAAGTTCTTATTGTCAGTGGTGTCCTCTCTATCCTTCCTGTAGAGTGTAAGCTCTTATGGTCAGCAGTGTCCACTCTCTCCTGTAGAGTGTAGGCAATTGTTCAGTGGGGTCCACCCTCTGTTTCCTGTACAGTGTAAGCGCTTGTGGTCAGCGGGGTCCTCTCTCTCCTGTAGAGTGTAATGTGGGCGTCACACGAGACGATCTATCGTGCGATGCATCGTCGGGGTCACGGTTTTCGTGAGGCACATCCGGCATCGTTCAAGACGTCGTCTCGTGTGACACCTCCGAGCGACGCAGAATCGGTCACAAATCGTAAGTCGTGTACACGTCGCTTATTGTTAAAAAATTGTTTATTTTTCATGGCGCCGGTTGTTCATCGTACCCGGGGTAGCACACATCGCTCCGTGTGACACCCCAGGAACGATGAACACAGCTTACCTGCGTCCCGCCGGCAATGCGGAAGGAAGGAGATGGGCGGGATGTTTACGTCTTGCTCATCTCTGCCCCTCCACTTCTATTGGCCGACGGCTGTGTGATGTCGATGTGACGCCGAACGTCCCTCCCCCTTCAGGAAGAGGATGTTCGCCGCCCACAGCGAGGTCGCTCTCCAGGTAAGTACGTGTGACGGCGGTTTAACGACTTTGTGCAACACGGGCAGCGATTTGCCCGTGACGCACAAACGACGGGGGCGGGTATGATCGCTCGTGCGATCGCACGATAGATCGTACCGTGTGATGCCCTCATAAGCTCTTGTGCTCAGTGGGGTCCTCTTTCTCCTGTAGAGTGTAAGCTCTTGTGATCAGCGGGGTCCTCTCTCACCTGTAGATGTGAGCTCTTATGGTCTTTAAGGTTCTCTCTCCTTCATTGGTATTTTACGAGCAATTAAAAGCTTTCCAGTATTGATATTCGTGCCAATTTATTTGCCGTAAATCAAATTTTTGGGGAAAAACTTGGCACATTCAAATTTCAAAAGTTTTGCTCATTTTTACTTGCCACAAACCTTTAGCGCACCATTAATTGATAATCAGTCACAGAACCAACATGGTGGATGTGGGTGCCGCTGTCGTCAGACTTCCCAGACAATGGGGTGAGCCGGAGAAAGCACCTTATTAGCAGATGACCAAATATCAATTATCTACAATGTAAAACAGTTTTATCCACAATGGAAATAAAGTCTGAGACATGAGCGCGACATGACACAAAGATTTTCTATTAGTAAATTAACATTCTTAGGATTATGGATAGTAGCCTAATGGCTGGTAGGGAGGGTATAGGAAATGCATAAAGAATGTAAATATTGTGTTTTCCTGAAAATAAGCCCTACTCCAACAATAAGCCCTAGCCTGAAAACAAGCCCTAGCCTGAAAACAAGCCCTACCCTGAAAACAAGCCCTACCCTGCAAACAAGCTCTACCCTGCAAACAAGCTCTACCCTGCAAACAAGCCCTACCCTGCAAACAAGCTCTACCCTGCAAACAAGCTCTACCCTGCAAACAAGCCCTACCCTGCAAACAAGCTCTACCCTGCAAACAAGCTCTACCCTGCAAACAAGCCCTACCCTGAAAATAAGCTCTACCCTGAAAATAAGCCCTAACCTGAAAACAAGCCCTACCCTGAAAATATGCCCTACCCTGAAAATAAGCCCTACCCTGAAAATAAGCCCTACCCTGAAAATAAGCCCTACCCTGAAAATAAGCCCTATCCTGAAAATAAGCCCTATCCTGAAAATAAGCCCTACTCTGAAAATAAGCCCTATCCTGAAAATAAGCCCTATCCTGAAAATAAGCCCTACTCTGAAAATAAGCCCTACCCTGAAAATAAGCCCTACCCTGAAAATAAGCCCTATCCTGAAAATAAGCCCTACTCTGAAAATAAGCCTTAGCAGGAATGTTTGGCCTTTTTGGATGCACTTAATCAGGATAGTTCCCACTTTAATAACTTAACTTGCTATGTGCCAGCAGACCCCAGAATAGACGGCTGCAGAGCAGGATCTGTACTTCATTGTGTTTTACACCATTTTTAACGTGTTACTATTTACTTTCTATAGCGTTTCTATGCTCTGGTGTTATTCTAGGGCCGGTATATGGGCTGATGAATACCAGATAACTGTAGGATGTGCTGACTTCAGGAATGGAGCTCTTCTTATCTCGTCTCCTGGTATCTGAGAAATGCTGGAATGATTGATTTCAGGGCTTATTTATACTTCTAACAACTTCTGCCATCCTGAAAAATCCTAACACATATCTATGTGAAGGGTCGGCCAGGGGATATGCCGAGGCAGGGGGTTGTAGTAGTCGTGTCCCCGACTAACACTCTCCATGAAACAGGAGTGGTGTGAATGTTGGGTCTGGTGTGGGCCATGCTCTCAGAGGCTGTGTTTCGGTTACCTTCGTGGCAGCTTCTCATCCCACTAAATCAGAGACAGACTCCAGGTTTTCATCCAACATTTGAGCTTTACTAACTTTATAAACACCATCTTTTCCAGAGGAAAGGCACAACATCTTCACTGGATGAGACATACATTTCCATACGATTCCCACTACCACGGCTGTCAGAGTCCCACCGGCTTCCTGGATTACCGGCCCTTCTCCCTGCAAGTTTGGTCATTCTGGCCATGCTGATCCCCACTTCAGGAGTCCCTCAGCAATAACTACATGGTGGCGGTCCCTAGGACTTGGCCCCACGCTTTCTGCATCCGTATCTTTCCACGCCAGTCCACAAGCCACAGGAGCAGCCTTCTATTCATCAGGATCCAATGTCTCTCCCACTCCGTCTCCTCAGCCTCTCTCTACCTTGTCTTCTTCACTACTCCATTCTAAACTATGTCCCCTCCTATCTCTTACCCCAGGGGCAAAAGCCTATCCCTTTCTCTGAACTGAACCATGGGGACACTGTGCCCTGTGGTGGTGAACTGCAGAACTTCACCCCAACCCACCGTTCTACAAGAACATGAGGTCGTCAGGGAGATTATGGGGCCCCTGCCACCCCCTTACATATGCTTGAGATTTGTATGATATATGTGTAAGACTTGGGCCAGATATGCAACACGCAGCAAGAACTTAAGCTTTCCTAAATCTACTTACAATATCGTCTCAATAAACGTGGTGCAGTTATGTTACAATACACTACACCAACAGTAAACTTTAGTAATGTTCTATTTTCTCTCTCTTAATACCGTACGTCAAGTTGGGATATAACAGCTTGGCTCACTTGGATGCTGCCCGGGAACAAATATATGTTTCTCAGTCTCTGGTTCTCAATGTCCAATTTTTGGTGTTTGACCACATAACGGTATTCGGTGTTTGGTCTTCAGGTTTTTCTAGCGATGGTATTTGGGTTTCTTTGGCAACGGTATTCGTTTTTCGGGTTCCGCTGGCAATGGTATTTGTTCTTCGGGTTCCTCTGGCGATGGTATTTGGTCTTTGGGTTCTTCTGGAAACTGTATTTGTTCTTCGGGTTCCTCTGGTGATGATATTTGGTCTTTGAGTTCCTCTGGAGATGGTATTCATTATTGGGCTTGCTCTGGCAACGATATTTGGTCTTTAGGTTTCCCTGGAGACAGTATACGGTCTTCGGGTTCCTTTGGTGACAGTATTTGGGTTACCCTGGAGATGGTATTCAGTCTTCAGGTTCCTCTGCTGACATAATGTGGTCTTTGGGTTCATCTTACAATGGTATTCGATCTTTGGGATCCTCTGACAACAGTGTTCAGTTTCTGGGTTCCTCTGAGATGGTATTCGTTCTTTGGGTTCCTCTGGTGATAGTATTTGGTCTTCAGGTACCTCTGCCGACAGAATGTGGTCTTCAGGTTCTGTTGGCGACGGTATTTGTTCTTCGGGTTACTCTGGTGATGGTATTGGTCTTCGGGTTTCCTGGAAACTGTATTTGTTCTTCGAGTGTCTCTGGTGATGATATTTGGTCTTCGGGTTCCCCTGGAGACAGTATACAGTCTTTGGGTTCCTTTGGCGACAGCATTTGGTGTTTGGGTTCATCTTACAATGGTATTCGGTCTTTGGGTTCCCCTGGAGATGGTATTTGGTCTTCGGGTTCCTCTGCCGACAGAATGTGGTCTTCGGGTTCATCTTACAATGGTATTTGGTCTTTGGGTTCCTCTGACAATGGTATTCAATTTCAGGTTCTTCTGGGGATGGTATTCATTCTTTGGGTTCCTCTGGTGATGGTAATTGGTCTTCGGGTTCCTCTAGAGATGGTATTTGGTCTTTGGGTTCCTCTTAAAAATGGTATTCGGTCTCTGGGTTCCTCTAACAATGTTATTGGGTCTTTGTGTTCCTCTGACAATTCTTTAATAAATAAATAAGGAGACAAGCGCAATATGAGAAGCATCCGTGGATGAATTTAGGTATTTAAATATTTAGAATTGCTCACCTTTGCAGGTTGTGCGCCCCCGCACAACTCCAGTGAAAGCTTATCAGTCTGGAGAAACCCTCCGTTCTGATTCCAGTGTCCAGGCTTATTGAATCCAGACTTGTGGTATCGTTGTCGGCTCCTGAGCTCCACCGGCACCTTGGAATTCAGGTTTAACTCCACGATCCTCCAGTTCCCAGCTGGATTCTATAATGGGTTAGCAGGTCCTTTGCAGCTACTACCGAATCCCATTTGGGGAGTGGGTATATGGAAAAGAGTTCTTTCGGTCTAATGTAGCGCAAAAAGGACACTTGCTGGTATTATTTGTTGTACTTTAATGAGTATATGCTCCTATTAATACAACGCGTTTCAGCAGATATGCTTTCATGATGAAAGCACATCTGAAACGCGTTGTATTCATAGGAGCATATACTCATTAAAGTACAACAAATAATACCAGCAAGTGTCCTTTTTGCGCTACATTAGACCGAAAGAACTCTTCTCTGACAATTCTTTGGATTTCTCTGGTCTCAGTACACATCCAGGTGATTCCCCTGCAGACAACACATGTTTTCCCTGCTGCGCACACCTCTCCTTCCCCGGTAATCTTGGCGCCAACTCCGCTTTCTTGCTGCCGACCCAGCCTTTTCTTTTTGTAACTGCGCCACAGTTATCACCTGACTAGGCTTCCCCTTCTAACCCTTCCCTCAAAGAAACACACTTCCTACACATCAGTTCCTTGTGACCCTGGTCCTCCAGCAGATGGCGATGTTGGTGCACAAATGCCATTGGGCAAAGCATACTAGAACCTACTGGCCACCCCCTTTATATGTATACAGGAATTTCTTAACCTAAATGTTATTTTCATTGTTGTATACACACGTTTAATTTTGATTTTACAATTAATATTAGTCTCAAAAAATAGAAGTTAAATTTCAAAATTATTATATTAAAATAATACATTTACATAAAAAAACCCCAATCACAACATTGTTTATGCCCTTTACTGATCACCATAAATAATTTGCTTACTGTATCGAATGGGTTATTATGATTACAGGAAAACCAGATATGTCACTTTTTTTTACTAGTTTGTTACATTTAATTTTAGAAAGTGTATAAATAAAAGGGGATTGTTGAAATAGTTTATTTTCAATTATTTTATAGTCATTTTATAGAAAAAAAAAATCTCTGGCTTTTACTTTATCCCTAACATACATTTATATACAGTGGGTACGGAAAGTATTCAGACCCCTTTACATTTTTCACTCTTTGTTTCATTGCAGCCATTTGGTAAATTTAAAAAAGTTCATTTTTTTCATTAATATACACTCTGCGCCCCATCCCCCATCTTGACAAACCCCCCCCCTAGAAATGTAGAAATGTTTGCACATTTTTTAAACAAGAAAAACTGAAATATCACATGGCCATAAGTATTCAGCCCCTTTGCTCAGACACTCATATTTAAGTCACATGCTGTCCATTTCCTTGTGATCCTCCTTGAGATGGTTCTCCTCCTTCATTGGAGTCCAGCTGTGTGTAATCAAACTGATAGGACGTGATTTGGAAAGGCGCACACCTGTCTACATAAGACCTCACTGCTCACACTGCATGTCACACCAAATGGGGATCATGAGGTCAAAGGAACTGCCCAAGGAGCTCAGAGACAGAATTATGGCAAGGCACAGATCTGGCCAAGGTTACAAAAGAATTTCTGAAAATTTTATAAAAAAGAAAAACAAATATCACATGGTCATAAGTATTCAGATCCTTTGCTCAGTATTGAGCAGAAGTACCCTCCTTTTGAGCTAGTACAGCCCTTCTGTCTTCTTGGAAATGATGCATCAAGTTTTTCACCCCTGGATTTGGGGATCCTCTGCCATTCTTCTTTGCAGATCCTCTCCAGTTCCGTCAGGTTGGATGGTGAACGTTGGTGGATGCCATTTTCAGGTCTCTCCAGAGATGCTCAATTGAGTTTAGGTCAGGGATCTGGCTGGGTCAGTCAAGAATGGTCACAGAGTTGTTCTGAAGCTACTCCTTTGTTATTTTAGCTATGTGCTTAGGGTCATTGTGTGACGCCCTGGGCAAGCCAGGAGTCACAGGTCAGTACACCACCACACCCTACACCCCAGTTAGGAACATCGAAGCTAGACCTGAAATCCTTACATTCCAGGGGGGTGAGTGTCCTGGTACACAGGACAGTGCCGTTTGAGTGTCTTAAATCTTCTGTGGATCAGGAGGGTAGATTTGTATGTCTTTACTGTGTCCTTCATAATGTGCGCTGTGTTCTAGTTGCAATTTATATTCCGCCGCCATACACAGGGGAACCATTGAAACGTATCCTCAATTTTGTTGCTTCCCTCCCTGAGGTCCCCACCCTATTAGTAGGAGACTATAATAATTACTTGCACCTGTATTGGGATAAGTTACATACAGGGAATATCTCAGTGGGGGCGGCAGCTACATCCCTTGCCAGACTGATGGAGGAGGTGGGATATGTAGATATTTGGCGTATTAGAAACCCGCAGGTCCGGCAGTACTCATGCTATTCTAGTTCTCATCATTCACTGTCCCGGATTGACCTGGCCATTGGAAATGCTCAGCTGCTGCCTTGTGTAGCTTCAGTCACGTACCTGGCCAGGGGGCTGTCTGACCACTCCCCACTACAGGTCCGTCTAAGGCTTGGGGACCCAGACCGGCTGGCGGGGATACCGTGGCGGCTCAACCCTTTTTGGATACAACTGATAGGGGGCACTCTGACTGACACTATACGGGAATATTTTGTGACAAATGACGGTACTACATCTAAACATATAGTGTGGGACGCAATGAAGGCGTATGTTCGTGGGACATATATTAGGGAAATTTGCACCCGAAAGGCGAAAACAAGAGAGCGCACTAAGTATCTGACGGACACTTTAGGTGATGCAGAACGACTTCTTATATCTAACCCTACAGATGATGCCAAGCGGGACTTAGAGAGGGCACAGAGAGCTCTGAGAGACCATATGACTTCCTTGGCCACTAACAAACGCTTTTTCCTTAAGCAGCGGTACTTTACGGAGGGGGAGAGTGTGGGACATCTCTTGGCTACAATTGCTAGGGCGCAGGAGGGATTGACCTATATCACCAAATTGAAACTTGACACTGGAGAGGAGGTGAGGGACAGCGGGAGGATTGTGGAGGTCATGCAACAGTATTACACCCAATTATACTCCTCTAAATCGCATTATGGGGATGAGGAACTGCGGGACTTTGTGGAGGAGATCACTCTCCCCAGTCTGTCAGATAGTGAGAGAGAATCCCTGAATAGAGATATAGACCTGGAGGAGCTGGAGGAGGCGCTCGGTCAAATCCAAAATGAAAAGGCCCCAGGTGCGGACGGACTCCCGGGTGAATTCTACAAATTATATACCCATCTGCTGCTGCCAAGACTCTTGGATGTGTTCAGAGATGCTGAGGAGAAGGGATCCCTCCCTGCATCCATGAGGGAGGCTATTATTGTTCTGATTTTAAAACCCGGGAAAGATCCGACCGCGCCTGACTCCTATCGCCCAATCTCGCTGCTTACATTAGATATTAAATTAATCGCTAAAATTCTAGCTAACAGATTGTCCCGGGTGATCACGTCAGTGATCCACGAGGATCAGACTGGATTCATCCCCAATAAATCTACTTCCATTAATTTGCGACGTTTATTCCTGGGGATACAGCTAAGTTCTGAGGGGAGAAACAAGGAGAGAGCAGTCCTGTCATTAGATGCAGCCAAAGCCTTTGACAGTATTGAATGGAATTTCCTATGGGTAGTTTTGGAGAAATTGGGTCTTGGCTCCAGATTTATTGGCTGGGTCAAATTGTTATATGCCTCTCCGAGGCCAGGATTCGAGTTAATCGTTGTACCTCCTCGTCTTTTAATTTGGCCAGGGGCACGAGACAGGGCTGTCCTCTCTCTCCATTACTATTTGCAGCGGCAATCGAACCATTGGCGGCTATGCTTCGTGCATCCGCTGGCGTAAAGGGGTTTGAGATAGGCGGTCTGGAGCATAAGGTTTCCCTCTATGCGGACGATTTGTTGCTGTATCTCAGGGAGGTGGGGACATCGGTGGGCCCAGCAATAAATATTATTATAGAATTTGGTAGGCGCTCGGGACTCCTAATAAACTGGAAGAAATCGGCCCTGCTCCCTATAGATCCACTCCCATCTAATTTTAGTACTCTGGGGCTGCCAATTCCGACGGTGGATAAATTTAAATACCTGGGGATTGTGGTTAGTGCCCGACCGCGTGATTACTACTCTCAAAATCTGGAACCAGTGTTGGCTCAGTTTAGGAACAAGATAGATGCCTGGTGTCGACTCCCACTGTCCCTTATTGGCCGTGCTAATCTACTAAAAATGGTACTGATGCCCAAACTTCTGTATCTTCTCCACAACGCCCCAATATGGATCCACTGGAAATTTTCCCGTAAAATCAGCACTTTGTTTCGGGAACTCTTGTGGAAAAAGCAGCAGGCTAGAATCCGCCTTGAGACCCTGCAGAGAGGGAAGGAGGATGGGGGTCTGGCAGTCCCCAACCCGTGGGTTTATTATGTTGTGGCACAGATGCAGCACTTCAGGGGGTGGGGAAAGGATGAGGCATATGACGCTGGGGGCAAATTGGTGAGGGGCCTTGCAGAATGGGGATACCCAGTGGCTTTTTTGGACGCAGGATACTCACCCAGAGGAGGAACATTATATCCAACATTATCATTGATGTACAAGGTGTGGGATAGAGGGAAGCAGTTGCTGGGAATATCAGGAATGACTGAGTACTGGCCCTTATGGCATAATCGTGGACTGGCGGAGCTGCAGAGACTCCCGGGTTGGAGAATGTGGGTGAGCAGGGGGGTGCATCAGGTGTCTCAGATTCTTCAGAATAATATACTTAAAAGATTTGACCAGCTTCAAGCTGAGTTTGGGATACCGCACAGTTCCTTTTACCAATACCTGCAGCTCCATCATGCCTATGAGACACAGACACGTCGTATGGACATTAGAATAGAGCGGAATCACACTCTTACTCATTTGTTGACATCTGATCGCTCCTATGGTATTATTTCTAGGTTGTATACAGTGATGTTATCTAGACACCTCGACAAATTCCCTTTGCAGGCTAGAGAAAAGTGGGAGAGGGACCTAGGCCCTATGACAGAGGAACAGTGGGGTGAGGTCCTGTCTCAGACTCCAAGCCTTGCTGTATCTGAAGGCCAACGACTGTCGCAGCTATTCCTGTTACATAGAGTACATAGGACACCTAGTCTATTGCATAAGATGGGAGTTAGGATGGATGATCTGTGTCCTAGGTGCGGACAGGAGGGTGCTAATCTGATGCATTTGATGTGGTCCTGTGGGAACATTGAAGATTACTGGAGGGCAGTACTAGAATTGGTTAGACAAGTTTTCAATATCCGTCTACAGCCAAGACCTATTATATGTATCCTGGGTCTACTGGAAGGGGGGGTGGACTTGAGTTCGCCGGTAATGGTCGGTATTACACGTCTCTTGTACCAGGCTAGGAAACTGTTGGCCTACCACTGGTTGGACCCAGCGCCTCCGGTCATCGGGGATTTTAGGGAAAGAGTAAACGCTATACTTCGACTGGAGAGAGGAGTATACCTTAAAAGAAATGCATTGAAAAAGTTCTATAAGATCTGGGGGGCATGGTTGGATACCCCAGGCCTTCCCTCCTCGGCGTTACTGCAGGACAGTGCGAGCGACCAGGTCCTTCTCCTTCTGACCGGTTAACAAATTTCCTCAAATAGGGTGATATGCGTACTGCTGGAATGTGTGTGTATGTATATGTGTGTGTATGTATATGTGTGTGTATGTATATGTGTGTGCATGTATATGTGTGTGCATGTATATGTGTGTGCGTGCGTGCGTGTATGTATATGTGTATATATATATAATGTCATAATGATGCTGGGTAAGCTATACTATGGAGAATATATTGGGAAATAATATGCACTTTGAGACCCATATTGAAATGAGACGTGGACTGCGGGTGCATTGTTTATTATGTTATTTGTGTGGTTTTTCTTAGTGACTAAAGGTTTTTTCCCATTCTGTGATATTTCTATGGAGGGAATTATTTTATGTGTTGTATAATTTTGCTGTTAAATAAAAATGAACCTGATTTAAAAAAAAAGACCTGAAATCCTTGTTGCCTTCCTCCAGGGGCTGATGTCCACACCAGGGGGTGGAGCCAGGCGGTTGGTCTCCGCCCGCCGAGGAGAGCACAGTCCTGGAGGCGGGAAAACTGACAGTTAGTTAGAGAGTGAGGAAGTGAGAGGAGGTGTAGTGGAGAGTCGGAGTCAGGAGGAGGAAGGAGAGGAGGAGAAGTTAGTGGAAAGTTGAGTAAAGGAAGTAAGAAGTTGAAGTAACAGTCTGAAGTTGGTCCGGGTGCGTGGCCCGGACAGTACAGCAAGGTTAGCAGACGGTGGTGACCGTCTGCAGGAGCGGCTAATCGGAGGTTGCCGAAAGGACCATGGACGGGTGGTGGCCCGACGGTGCCGGAGCGGTATACGAAGAGAAGCCAGCACCATTGGCAGGGGCCTTTCGGATCCCGGCAAGGCTTGGAGTCGCCGTGAATTTGCCAAATCCGTTAGTGAAGGGGACCTCCGGGTTTCCAAACAAACAAGTCCCGATTGAAGGCAACAGTCCAACCACATTAGAGAGACACCGCCACCGCCAAGGCACCAGTTTCTAAGGGCCAGCGCCTGCGGGCAAAGAGAGGGGCTCCTACGGCCCAGATTGTAGCCGAGGAGTGGGTAACCGGTGGGAATCCATCGCTACCAACCGTGAACTTAGGTGCAGGAAAAGTGACAGTCACCATCAACAACTGGGGAAAAGCAATGCAGCCGTCCGTGGGAACCGTCTTTCCAGCCGTGTGTTTTACCGAGAACTGTGTGATCATCTCAGGCTGAGTGAGTACCACCGTGCCGTGCGGCACAGCGCTGTCCCAGCGGCCCTGCACCTCACCAGGCCCCCGCACCGGGTCTGCCAAGCCCCTCATCCCTCATCACATCACTGGGCCCCGGGACAACCAACCCACTACCCACGGAGGGGAGAACCAACAACTCTGCTGCTCCCTGTCACCGCTCCCGGGATCCCCATATAGAGCAGCGGTGGTGTTACCAAAAATCACCACAACCGTGGGTGGCGTCACGAACAATCAATTCCCCAAACAAAACCACCCCTTTTCCCTCGCCGGGCGAGGAGCGCCGCTCGAGTCCCCCGGGATCCGGCCCATCGCTCGAGCCACCGAGCAGCACCGGCAGCCGGACCCGCGCAGTAAGGGAGAGTGCGTTGTCACCCTCCTCCCCGCCCGCGACAACTTGGCGTCACGAACAGGATCTTACCGCTCTGCCGTCTGGTAGAGGTGCGCCTTGTTACCGCCGGAGGTATCCGGACAGAAAATTTCAGAAGCCGCCATCTTTGGCGCGAAAAATTCCCGCTCGAGCGTCTTCTCGAGTAGTGGAGGCGCGAAGGCCAAAACCCCGCCCCTGTAGAGGAGGAGCCGGAAAGAGGCTAAGGGGGACAGAAACAAGATGTCTGCGCCCGACGGAGCTGCTGGAGGAGCGGCGGTCGCAGCCGCGGTAGTACCCGTGGATGGGAAGGGGCCTGCCCAGGTCCCGGCCGCACTGGCGGGGGACGCCGCGGCCCCAGCTCTCGCTCAGGTGATGCCATTCTCCTTGCCCTATGCGCCCGGAGCTACCTGGCTACCGCAGTACGATGGGAAACCTGATGCGTTACAGGTCTTCCGGAAAAAGCTTAACCCACTCCTAGAACTGTACCCCCTGACTGATAAGCAACGTGCAGCGGTAGTGCTGGGCCAGCTAACCGGCGCGGCTGAGCAGGAAGCGGAGACCTGGGCTGAGGGGGACCGGTTCTCTGTAGCCACCATCTTTGAGAAACTACAGACTGCTTTTGAGACCCGTACCGAAGCTGAACTGAGGATGCAGTTTTATCAATGCCGGCAACGGTCGGTGGACAGCATTCGGGACTACGCTCTACGTCTGCAAACCACCCTCCGCACGCTGAAGCGAGTGGGCACCATCAATGAGGCGGACAGCATCAAAATGCTAGTGGAGCAATTTGTGCAGGGGATGAGGTCCTCTGAAGATCGCAAACAACTCCGGCTGTGGGCCCTAGAACACCCTGATGTGGACTTTGCTGTGTTAAAAGAATGGGCCATCAAAGCTCTGCAACCCCCAGCTTCGGAAGTCTTGGAACCAGCCCCGTGGCCAGTTGAAACGGCCCCGGTTGTGGTGGCCCCTGCCCTACCAGCCTCCCCAGCATCCATAGCTCCAAGCAGCACGATGGAAGAACTGGCGGCCCAGGTCCGCCGTATGGATGGAGATCTCGCCAAGATTCTCGCCGCACTCCAGCCACTGACCAGGGCCCCGCCTCCAACTAAGATCCAGCTGGCCGATAGCCCTGAGGATGTTCCCTGGATGCAGCGAAGGAGTACTAACAACTCGAGGAACAGACCTCCAACCTGCTACAGGTGCAGCAAGCTTGGCCATGGTTTCCGACAGTGCCCGTTAAACGAGCAACTCCTGGGGCTACGGGTCAATCCTCAGGAGTAGAACCCCGTGGCCCCCCAGACTGGCGGGACCGGTATATCGGGGCCCGGCCCATCATCCCTGTGGCTGTGGAAGGCATACCGGTGATGGCTCTCTTGGACACTGGATCACAGGTAACTACCATACCATACTCATTGTACCAACGGTATTGGGGAACAGACGGGCTGGCTCCCCCAGATACGAGTATAACATTGATTGCCGCTAATGGACTCCCATTGACCCAAGTGGGGTACAAACAAGTGGCGATGACTGTGGGGCGAGCTGAATTGCAACACCAGGGTATGATTGTGGTCATGAATGAACCCAGTGACTGTCACCAGAAAATAAAACCGGTGTTGGACGGGCAGCCCGCGGACGGTCTGCATTTTGCTAAGGGGGAATGTGACGCCCTGGGCAAGCCAGGAGTCACAGGTCAGTACACCACCACACCCTACACCCCAGTTAGGAACATCGAAGCTAGACCTGAAATCCTTGTTGCCTTCCTCCAGGGGCTGATGTCCACACCAGGGGGTGGAGCCAGGCGGTTGGTCTCCGCCCGCCGAGGAGAGCACAGTCCTGGAGGCGGGAAAACTGACAGTTAGTTAGAGAGTGAGGAAGTGAAAGGAGGTGTAGTGGAGAGTCGGAGTCAGGAGGAGGAAGGAGAGGAGGAGAAGTTAGTGGAAAGTTGAGTAAAGGAAGTAAGAAGTTGAAGTAACAGTCTGAAGTTGGTCCGGGTGCGTGGCCCGGACAGTACAGCAAGGTTAGCAGACGGTGGTGACCGTCTGCAGGAGCGGCTAATCGGAGGTTGCCGAAAGGACCGTGGACGGGTGGTGGCCCGACGGTGCCGGAGCGGTATACGAAGAGAAGCCAGCACCATTGGCAGGGGCCTTTCGGATCCCGGCAAGGCTTGAAGTCGCCGTGAATTTGCCAAATCCGTTAGTGAAGGGGACCTCCGGATTTCCAAACAAACAAGTCCCGATTGAAGGCAACAGTCCAACCACATTAGAGAGACACCGCCAAGGCACCAGTTTCTCAGGGCCAGCGCCTGCGGGCAAAGAGAGGGGCTCCTACGGCCCAGATTGTAGCCGAGGAGTGGGTAACCGGTGGGAATCCATCGCTACCAACCGTGAACTTAGGTGCAGGAAAAGTGACAGTCACCATCAACAACTGGGGAAAAGCAATGCAGCCGTCCGTGGGAACCGTCTTTCCAGCCGTGTGTTTTACCGAGAACCGTGTGATCGTCTCAGGCTGAGTGAGTACCACCGTGCCGTGCGGCACAGCGCTGCCCCAGCGACCCTGCACCTCACCAGGCCCCCGCACCGGGTCTGCCAAGCCCCTCATCCCTCATCACATCACTGGGCCCCGGGACAACCAACCCCCTACCCACGGAGGGGAGAACCAACAACTCTGCTGCTCCCTGTCACCGCTCCCGGGATCCCCATATAGAGCAGCGGTGGTGTTACCAAAAATCACCACAACCATGGGTGGCGTCACGAACAATCAATTCCCCAAACAAAACAACCCCTTTTCACTCGCCGGGCGAGGAGCGCCGCTCGAGTCCCCCGGGATCCGGCGCATCGCTCGAGCCACCGAGCAGCACCGGCAGCCGGACCCGCGCAGTAAGGGAGAGCGCGTTGTCACCCTCCTCCCCGCCCGCGACAATTGTCTTGTTGGAAGGTGAACCTTCAGCCAAGTCTGAGGTCCAGAGCACTCTGGAAGAGGTTTTCTACCAGGATATCTTTGTACTTGGCCGTATTCATCTTTGCTTCAATTGCAGCCAATCGTCCTGTCCCTGTCCCCATAGCAAGATGCTGCCACCACCACGTTTCACTGTGGGGATTGTATTGGGGAGGTGATGAGCAGTGCCTGGTTTTCTCCAAACATACCACTTAGAATTATCACTAAAAAGTTCTATCTTCATCTCATCAGACCAGAGAATCTTATTTCTCATAGTCTGGGAGTCCTTCATGTGTTTTTTTTGTAAACTCTATGTGGGCTTTCATGTGTCTTGCACTGAGGAGAGGCTTCCGTCGGGCCACTCTGTTATAAAGGCCCGACTGGTGGAAGCTGCAGTGATAGTTGACTTTGTGGAACTTTCTCCCATCTCCCTACTGAATCTCTGGAGCTCAGCCACAGTGATCTTGGGGTTCTTTTTTATCTCTCTCACCAAGGCTCTTCTCCCACGATTGCTCAGTTTGGCTGGACGGCCGGGTCTAGGAAGAGTTCTGGTGGTCACAAACTTCTTCCATTTAAGGATTATGGAGGCCACTGTGCTCTTAGGAACCTTGAGTACTGCAGAAATTCTTTTGTAACCTTTGTAACCAGATCTTTGCCTTGCCACAATTCTGTCTCTGAGCTCCTTGGGCAGTTCCTTTGATCTCATGATTTTCATTTGGTCTGACATGCAGTGTGAGCTGTGGTCTTATATAGACAGGTGTGCGCCTTTCCAAATCAAGTTCTATCATTTTAATTAAACACGGCTGGACTCCAATGAAGGAGTAGAACCATCTCAAAGAGGATCATAAGGAAATGGACAGCATGTGACTTACATATGAGTGTCTGAGCAAAGGGGCTGAATACTTATGACCATGTGATATTTCGTTTTTTCTTATTTAAAAAATGTGCAAAAATGTCTACATTTCTGTTATTCTTCTGTCAAGATGGGGGATGGGGTGCAGAGTGTACATTAATGAGAAAAAAAATGAACTTTTCTGAATTTACCAAATGTCTGCAATGAAACAAAGAGTGAAAAATTTAAAGGGGTCTGAATACTTTCCGCACCCACTGTAAGGTGTACAATTCTACAGGAGATGCATCTGTATGTATCAGTACAATATGCCTGTAAAGAAGATGAAGACTATTTAGATTTTTAGGGTACAGTTCCACTTGCGTATAACTTGTGATGTGAGAGTATCGGAAGCGATATGCTAATGACCCTCTGCTGCGGTGTCAGCCGAGGGTCCTGTGACTGTGATGTGATCTTGTGTCACGGACGGGTGTCGCCTCCGCTGCGGCAAAGGGGCTGCTCGGGGGCGCTCGGATCCGGGATCGTGTCTGGGGCTCGTGCAACCGCCCGTTCTCGCAACAGTGAAAAAGGGGGGTATTTACAGGGGAGATAGTTTCTGTCTGTGACGCCACCCGTGGGTTGCGGTGATGGGATGGGGGCACCGCCGCTGCCTCTTAGGCGGGCTTTGCACACTACGACATCGCAGGCCGATGCTGCGATGCCGAGTGCGATAGTGCCCGCCCCCGTCGCACGTTCGATATATAGTGAAAGCTGCCGTAGCGATTATTATCGCTACGGCAGCTTTACACGCACATACCTGCCGTGCGACGTCCCTCTGGCCGGCGACCCGCCTCCTTCCTTAGGGGGCGGGTCGTGCGGCGTCACAGTGACGTCACACGGCAGGCGGCCAATTGAAGTGGAGGGGCGGAGATGAGCAGGATGTAAACATCCCGCCCACCTCCGTCCTTCTCATTGCAGCCGGGAGGCAGGTAAGGTGAAGTTCCTCGCTCCTGCGGCTTCATACACAGCGATGTGTGCGGCCGCAGGAACGAGGAACTACATCGTACCTGTCGCTCCCCCGGCATTATGGAAATGTCGGAGGCTGCAGCGATAATACGATGACGACGATTTTGCGCTCGGTCATCGTATCATCTAGGATTTACACACTACGACATCGCAAGTGATGCCGGATGTGCGTCACTTTCGATTTGACCCCACCGACATCGCACCTGCGATGTCGTAGTGTGCAAAGCCCGCCTAAAGCCGATGTCTGGGACCGATGGTGTTGGGCAGCAAGGTGGTATCCTCTCCACAGGTAGGGGAGGTGTAGTCCCGGGGACCCAGGTGTAGGTAGGGAGCAGTGCAGGGGCGCTGTCGGCAGGTTGGACCAGATGACACTGGTGTACTCACGATTAGGAATAATCCACACAGAGTCTGTAATGTAAACTAAGGCCGGATGCCGGTCACCGTTGGAGGGGTGTGCTGGTCTCGCACACGGGTTAGCAAGGTAGGGACCCTTCCTCCTGCACTTGTGTCTTGCTGTGTGTTGATTAAACCCGCTTGGAACGGGAGAAATCCGCTCCCCTGCAGCTTTGTACGTAGAGGGAGCCGTTGCTCGCAAACTCTGACCCGTGGGATTTTATGTTCAAACTGTGCTTATTAGCATAACATATTGACACAAACTCAATTACAATGAGTGTTTCCAGAAGTAATTATACCTATGGTGTGCAGGACAAAATTGCAAAGAACATCCTACTCTATAACATCTTAATTGCCCTACATGGCCACCTAGACTGAAAGCATAGGTACATAAAAGAAGAGATAGAGCAGATAGGGATAAACTTTTAAGAACAAGAATTAAGAAGAAAATATGTTAGAATAAATACTTAGGTAAGAATACAGAAAAGAATAGTAGGAGAGAGGGAAAAAAGAGAAAAAGAGATTAAGGATTAAGAATTAAGAAGGAGCTAGGGGGAAGAGGAAGGAAAGGGAGGGGGGGGGGGGGGTAATCACCTCTCCCGCTCATACTCGTTCAAGTATCACTCTGAACTCAGGGGAGTCCAAGAACATAATCCACGGACCCCATATTCGAGTATATTTGTCACTTGTCCCATCTTTTTCTGCAGTGAGATCCTCCATCCTCTGGAGGTTGGCCATCTCCCTTACCCAGTCTCCCACGGCAGGACACTCCGCCGACCTCCACAGTCTTGGGATGACCATCCGCGCTGCGGATAAGCAGAATCTCAATAAGTCACATCTCTGGGATTTAACGGAGCCCGGGAGGACAGAGAGAAGAGCTATCTGTGGAGAACCAACCAACTGATTCCCACTCATCTTACAATAGATTGAAAATACCGACTTCCAAAAGGGTTGAATCCTGGGGCAACTCCACCAGATGTGTAGCATGGAACCTCTGTCCACTCCACATCTCCAACATCTATCCGATATCGTGGGGAAGATCTTATGTAAGGTCGCTGGGCAGCGGTACCAGCGAGTAAGAACTTTATAATTTTTTTCTTGTGCTGAGCAAGCCATCGATAATTTGTGCGTCCAGAAAAACGCCCGCTGCCATTCCTCCTCCCCCATATCCACTCCAAGCTCCTCCCTCCATCCCATAACGAACTTGGGACTATCCACTTCATTTCTTCGGTTCATATACTTATATAAAAGTGAGATAGAGTGAGCGGGTGCCGCCCCCTTAAGGAACAACTTTTCAAACTGAGTTGGACATGCCCCAAATACCCTCTCTCTGTCTCCTTTGGAAAGAAAAGACCTCATCTGTGAGTATTCCAACCAAGACACCTCTCCCCTTGTAGCTGCAAGGATCTCCCGAGGAGGCAACACCTGGCCCCCGAGGATATGATGGAAACGAGGTTCCTCCTCTCGACTCCACCCCAAGAAACGTCCTGAAGAGAGACCAGGGGGAAACTCTGGGTTACCAAAAAGAGGAGTCAGTGGTCCCCTCCCCGAGGATAATCCCCCAGCCTTAACCTCCAAGTCCCAAGCCTTCAATGCCACCTTTATCAGCATCGTCTCCTTTCCCATTCTACCCCTACTCACCACTCCCAACCAAGGGAGATACCGTAAAGGAAGCTCTACTGTAGATTGCTCTAAGTTCACCCATTGTTTAGACCCTCCATGGAACTGCCAGTCAAACAGTCTCGTGAGGATGGCCGCCCTATGGTACACTCTGAAATTTGGAAGCCCTGCTCCCCCCCTGTCCTTGTGCCTTGATAGGGTCTTAAAACCAATTCGAGGTCTCCTGTTTCCCCACACAAATCTCGACAGAGCAGACTGGAGTTTGGCAAAGAAACTAGCTGGCAGTCCCATAGGGATAGTCTGGAACAAAAATAAAAATCGAGGGAGGATATCCATTTTAATTGCGTTAATGCGCCCAAACCAGGAAAGGCCACGTTTATCATACTTATTCAAGTCTCTAATTGTTCTTTCCAATAGGGGCAAGAAATTTAAAGAAAAGATTTGCGTAGGGTCCTTTGGAACCATTATCCCCAGGTATTTTAAAGCCGAATTCTGCCATTTAAAAGGAAAATTGTCCCTAAGAAACTCCAAGTCCTCGTCCGGCAAGGTCACATCCAATGCCTCGCTCTTGGAGAAGTTCACTTTGAAGTTGCTTAGATTCCCGAACACCTCAAACTCTCTAATGAGGGAAGGAAACGTGATCCGCGGCTGAGTAATAAACAGAAGGAGATCATCCGCAAAGAGGGCCAATTTACACTGTCTCCCCCCCATCTCGACTCCCTGAATGTGATTATTGCTTCGGATGGCTACTGCCAGATGTTCCATTGTGATAACGTATAGCAGTGGAGACAATGGGCATCCCTGCCTGGTTCCGTTATGAATATGGAATGGGGAGGACAAAAATCCATTTGCCCGCACTCTTGCCGTGGGTCCATTATACAAGGATGCCACCCGCTCTATAAATTTTGAACCCAACCCCAACTGCCGCAAAGACGCCAGCATAAACCTCCAACTGACACGATCGAAGGCCTTCTCTGCATCTACCGAAAGCATGCACATGGGTAATGACCGAGCCCTCGACCGTGCCATAAGGAGGAACAACTTATTGGTGTTGTCTCTGGCCTCTCGACCCCTAACAAACCCCACCTGGTCTGTGTGTACTACTCCCGGGAGCAACGGAGCCAATCTATTAGCCAAGGCCTTTGAATATAATTTGATATCGATATTAATTAGGGAAATAGGTCTGTAATTGGCTACTCCCGTATGATCCTTTCCTGGCTTGGGGATAACGCTTATATGTGCCTCCAGTGACTGGGCTACCCAAGGGGCACTGACAGAGACAGCATTGAATACTCTTGTTAGGAATGGGGCTATCTGGTCTTTGAATAATTTGTAGAACCTGGGTGTGAATCCGTCCGGGCCCGGGCTCTTCCCAGCCGGAGATTCCCCAATGATGTCAGTGACCTCTGCCTCCGAGAAATCCTCTTCCAGTGCCTCCATCGATTCCGTGGGGACAGACGGGAGAGATGTCTTTTGTATGTACTCCTCAATTTTTTGCTCCAAGTCCTCTGGTGCCATATCTCCAAACTGCCCCTTAATATGGTACAGGTCCCTATAAAATTCTTGAAAACGTTCCGCAATTTGAATCGGATTCTGAGTAGCAGTACCATCCCTGCGCTTAATCGTTGGAATATAGGAAGGGTCCCCCCGCGGGTGAAGGAGTCTGGCCAATGGTCTCCCGCATTTATCACTATGTTCATATATAAAACGTTTGAATCTAATTTTTTGGCGCTCATACTGCTGATTGACCATAATTTTGAGGTCCTCTCTTGCTTTGGTGAGATCGCTCATTACAGATGGCAAAAGTGATTTCTTATGGGCCCGCTCCAGAACTGATACCCTCTCTACCAATGATGAGATCGCCTGCGCTCTTTCCCTTTTAAGCCTAGCCCCGTTCTTTATCAAGATCCCTCTCACAACGCATTTAAACGCTTCCCACTGTGTTGGAAGAGCCGTGGGGTCTCCCTCATGCACCTCCAAAAACTCCGAGATAGTGCGCCGTATCTCGTCTACGCACCCCTTGTCTCTCAGCAGTGTGTCATTGAGCCTCCAATTCCATGGTTTCACCACCCCATCAGGTATAGTGACACACAGGAATATTGGGGCATGATCGGACCAGGAGATACTTCCGATAGAGGACTGTATCTGCCAGGTCAGAGCACGCTGGCTAATTAAGAATAAATCTATGCGACTATATGAGGAATGCGCCGGAGAAAAGTATGAATAGTCGCGATCCGTGGGATGTTGCGCCCTCCACACATCTACCAGGCGGAGATGTTGAATGGCTCTTTTCACCGCATTGATTTTCCTTCGAGACAGGGGATGGCAGCCTGACGAGGAATCCAACTTAGGATCCAATGTGAAGTTGAAATCCCCCCCCACCACCAAAATACCCTCCGCAAACTCTGCCAGTGTGGACAGGAGAGAGGAGCACATAGATGTTGGGTCTCTATTAGGGAGGTACCAGTTTGCTATGGTGAAAATGGTGGAGTTAATTTCAATCTTTAAGAAGATATATCTACCCTTGGCGTCTATTACTTGATCCTTAACCGAATGAACCAGGGACTTATGCAAGCCTATAGAGACCCCCCCTGATTTAGATTCCGGATTTGTACCATGTATCCATGATGTATAGTATCTGTCTTTAAAGGAGGGGAGATGGCCAGTCTTAAAATGCGTCTCTTGTATCAACAGAATATGTACCTTTTTTTTATGCATATCATAGAACACTTGGGTTCGCTTCTGCGGGACATTCAGCCCCCTTGCGTTAATGGATCCCCATTTAATTTGTGTCATTTTGAGAGGGAGAAGTGATTCCAGATAAGGGAACAAGACGTCAGAAGCTGATAGGAAAGGATATTAATACGGGGGAAACTAAGTCCAGAGAGGACCCAACTGAAATATGGACCAGGGGTGAGCCCGATGGGGATTAGGCAGGAGGAATTTATAGCTGAAGCAGGGGAAAGGTAAAATGGAAGAAAGAGGGAGAGAAAAAAAAGAAACCCCTAGCAAGACCAAGAGAGAGAAGGTAGAAAGGTAAGAGAGAAAAGAGAAAGGAAACTAAAAAAAAGAAGAAGGAAAACAAGATAATACAATACAAACAATACAAACTATTGGGTACTATCGCACCCTAAATCACTTTAAGTATTTAAGCTGAACAACAGACTCTTAGAATACGTTTCTGTGGGATAGAACAAAACCGTCACTAACGCGTGACGTTAATCCCAATCGGGGAGTGCTTTCCAATGCAGGACTACCTGCCCCGGATCGAAAACCAAAGTTACTTTATTGAACCATGTATCTATTAAAGAGAGGGACTGTGGGAGAGAACAAGGAAAGAAAAAAAAAAAACAAAAAAAACCAAAAAAAAACACCCATCACCCCTTAACCCCACACCTCTTACACATTACTATGTATAAGCATATGCACATATATAGACTTATTTGCCTACCCTGAAATATGTAAACACCCCCCTACCCAGCTTCTCTAAATAGAGAAAGACTACTCACAATAGTTTGGAAAAGTCCCATCTCAAAAACATATATCTCCATCTCAGATAACTGACCTAAACATTCCTTTTTCGTGGCTCTTGACACCTACGCTTCCGAGTTTAGAGCGTGAGACCTATGGTAAGGCTGCCTGCCCATTAACATATAAAGAACTGCATCCTCTTACAACAATAAACATAACGAAGGTCCAGATGGTGCCACATCATATTCTCACGTAAACGTCCAGAAGGGAGATAAGAGAAAAACAATACCTCTTTGTCAAATAACCGTTCTTTCCCTCAAGGGGGATGTGGATCCACCCGTTCCCTCCCTCCCTTACGGGCCACACCCTTCCGCCCCTCCCGGGACTCACCACCCACCGGACCCAGCGGAAAAGCAGGCCAGTCCTCAATATCGACCATCTGACCCGTGGGATTTTAATGGGTTCTTGGCGGACACCCTAACCCCCGCGTTGGGCTGCTGGTCTGCTTTATCTGGGCTTCTCTCTCCGGGAACAAGGCCTTGTACCTTGTCCCACTGGTCATTTAACAAGGGGCTTGAAGCTTGCCTCGTCCTAGGGTCCATATACCCCGCCCGTGCACGGCCTCCGGACCGTATTCCCGTTGTCGGTACCGGCGGGCTACAACCCTGCCCCGGTCCACTTCAGGTCTCCCGCGACCGGATCTCCGTCTCCTGTGGCCCTACACTGCCGTCTGCCACCTAGTCGGTTCTCCCGTGGTCCAAGGGCTCCAACCCTGACCACGCTGCACTTCAGCTCCTCACTGACTTTTCACTGACTGACTACTGTGTTCCCTCCCCTTGTCACCTCAAGACCCCTAGGTGGACGTTCTCATCCGCCTGGTCCCGCCCTCTGGTGTGTCCTGGCTGTCATGGGGGGGGGGGGGGCGACTAGGATTTGTGGCTGGTGTTCCTATGTGAGGGATGTGTGGTCTTAATTCCAAGGAGGAGGCGATTCCTGTACCCTTGATGGGGGTACAGTCCTCTGTGACTACCTGGTTTTTCCAGGGTGTCACACTTGCAATGGTACCACAGCTGCGGAGAAGAGGGAGGGAGCACTTTCTCCCCATGTCCTCCCCGGCCTGCTTCTTTGTATATCACACTGCACTTGCATTACATGCGAGTGCAGTGCGATGTTTCACACGCTCCCATAGACTTGTATGGGGGTGTATGAGCCGAGACTCACTGAGAAACGCAGCATGCTTCGATTCATTGCGCATGCTGCTGTGGCATGAGAAATCAATCGCAGATGGACACTGCCCCATAATTTTGCACTGGTGCAAGTGCAATCTGATGTTTTATCAGATTGCACTCGTCCGTGCAAAACACAAGTGGAACCGAGGCCTTAGGCAGAAAAAATCCTCTTATACTTCACAGTGCAGTTTCTGGCCAAATGCTCAACTTTCTGCCTGTTATGTTACAGGTTGTGAGTTTGAGTCCCGGGGAGACTACATTTTAAGAAAAGCAAATAGTTAATTGCCACATATAAAGGCATCTACTATGTACAGATATATGGCAGGAGGCACTCTCCCGCAACATGCACAGTCAGAGGAGGAGAAAACAGAAGGAGCACAGCAACAAGACAAATATTGCTGACTGCTTCTAAGAACAGCGCCACTTCTGCCCACAGGTTATATGGTGTATTACAGCTCACTCCAATAAAGGTATGCTGAAATACCAGACACAACCCATGGAGACATGTGATCCTGTAACTAGAAGAAAGCAGCCTTTTTTTTTTTTTACTCTTATACAACCCATTTAAGGTAAGTTTTAATCATGAATTGAACAAACAAAATGGATATTCTGAAGAGCTCATCTCTTATAGACTTTCATGGAGAGGGTGCACATTCTTGGCCATTGCTCTATACCTTTTATCACCGTGTTTATGGCCATGGTCCAAAGGAGGAGAATTGCAAAATGGGGTCCCATGTTCTAGCAATCATTCGGAGTAAACAATAGGATCATCCCTTTAATGTTAAGGATTTAATGTGTAGTAGGGTGACCAGTGCCCTACTGCCCCTGCCTTTTGTCTGGTGACTTATGGAACTACAGTGTATTTGTGTAAACGTCATTGTACTAATGTGTATTCCCCCCCGTGTAATACGGCCAGCTGCCACTAGGTGTCATGGGTCCCTGGTCACTTAGAAAAGATGGACTGGGAGATGACAGGGCAGCAGGAGTTAATCAGCAAGTGACGGTCCCCAGGACAGAGGTGATATAAGCCAGGAGTTGTGCAGGTGTGGCGCCCCTGACCTGGTCAGGCACCACTAAGTACTGCACCAATGCTGGGGCAGTGCTTCCAGTAAGTTCTAAAGGCCGGGAAAGAGGTGTGTACCCACAGACACATAGCAACCAGGTCTGCCACACCATTAGATGGGACCCTTGGGCAGTCCCTAGAGGGGTATGGCCTACAATTCTTATCGAGGGGTGTAGTGAAGGGGCTGGAGGTTAAAGTGCAGAGGCTGTCAGGAAACGAGTGGAGCGAGCCACTGGTAGTAGTGCGTGGTGGTTGCTAGGAGACAGAGACGCGCTCACACACTAGTCAGACCCTGTGCGCGTGGAGTAGCCGTTAGCTGGGGAGAACAGTTACCGATCAGTCAGAAAGTCGAGGAGGAGAGAGTCGGTCGAGTATGGGGACCGCCGGTGACTAGGCACGTACGGGGAACAGGTCCCTAGAGTAGCCTCAAGTTTAACTAGCTGCTAAACCTGCCGGTGAGGGTAACTACAAGTCCCTCACCAACCAACTAGAGTCCGAGCCTCAGCAGCAACGAAGGGGCCCATAAGGGGATCGAGCCTGGAGCCATCTCACTTGGTCCATGCTGCCAAAAAAGGAGAAAAGGCAGTAGAGACTCTCTGGATGAACCCCACAGTACTTCAAGTCAGGGGTTATCCGAACATAGAAGTGCTAGGAAGACAAGTTAATGGGTACCCTCAGACCGGCCTGAAGGAACACCTGGTTTCACCTGGTTTATTGAAGCATCGCCCGGGTCCACTCAAGCAACATCTGAAGGAGTGAGTAAAAACCAATTAAAGACTATTGGACTCTGCCTGTTTTATTCCTGGACCGACTACCCTGCTCACCTGAGCCCCTGGGCCTGCCTCACTCACGGGAGGCCACACCATCTGGCTGCAGATCCCATCAGCCCCAGAAGCTCACAAAATCTGCAGTGGCAGTCATCCATATCCCTGACCGCAAGCCGTGAGTGGCGTCACAACACATTTAATTTAAAAACTGACCTTACCTGTTACCCCCATTTGAGAAGACCTGTGTCGTCCCTGAAGGTGGATCGATGTCCCTGGGACGATCGGGCTTCACACAGGCCAGGGCATATAGGGAGATGCTGATGTTGTGTGAGGAACAAGAAAGAGAGGATCAGGAGGGTCAGAAGAAGCGGAGTGGAGTGCATAGGGTGGAGGTGACAGAAGCAGGACAGAGACAAGAAAGAACGAGAAAGAAGAGAGGGAAGCAAAGATACCTCAAATGGGCTCGACTGCAGAGGAGTGTAAGTGCAGTGTGTCATGGAGACGTAAAGGAGACGTTGGGGCGCTCCTAGCTTATGCTGGCACCTGCTAGTACGTCAGGGAATGCAGTCACAGCGGGAGGGCATCAGGAGAGCCTATCCATCCAGCACGCTAGGCCGCACAATCCGCCACCATGTTGAAGGATTGGGTTTGAAATGGCAGCATAAGTCACCCCATTACGGCTGTCCCTGCAGAGCTGAGCTGGTTACAGAGGTTGATGTGCATGAGAGATGATGATGATAATGATGATGATGATGACAAGTCTGCTGTAAAGAAATGGAAATTGTCTGCCGGTAAGTTGCTAAGTAAAGTTATGCAAGTCTTACCGGGTGTCTGTCTCATTCCTGACCAAGGCCCATAGAAGTGAACAGGACCCAGATGAACGGCAGCTAAAAGATATCACCTCCACACCACTTACCACCCACACCACTGCCGCCCGTGTCTGTACTGTGCCGGGGTGGGTTGAGGACTGCCATGACCCTCGCACTCTAGTGCCCCCATCCGGCACTTTACAAATGGACCACGCAGTGAAAGTGGCATATATAAAACAGGGAAGCATAGCAAGAATCAAGAACAGCTTGTTGACAGTTTCCAGGCTCCCGGCTTCATATATCAAAACTGTCTAACAGCATAGCAACCAATCAGACGTTATCTTTCATTTTTCAAGGGCAGTTTAAGAAATGAAAGTTGAGCTGTGATTGGTGGCTATGTGTAATAAGGACAGTCTTATTATTAGGCCCAATTCTGTAAATCAATGAATAATCAAAAAATCCCCTGGTAAGGTGTCTGAAAATTCCAATTGTAATTTTAAAAAACTCCTATGAACAGATGTAAGGCATGGAACTGTTCAGAAAAGTCAAGACCACTGAAAAAATAAATTCATGAACAATATACACCATGTGCAGAATTATTAGGCAAGTTGTATTTTGGAGGATTTTTTTTTATTATTGATCAACAACTATGTTCTCAATCAACCCAAAAGCCTCATAAATATTAAAGCTTGATATTTTTGGCAGTTGGAGTGTTTTGGTTTTTTTTTAGATTTGGCTATCTTAGGAGGATATCTGTTTGTGCAGGTAACTATTACTGTGCAGAATTATTAGGCAACTTAATAAAAACCAAATCTATTCCCATCTCACTTGTTTATTTTCACCAGGTAAACCAATATAACTGCACAAAATTTAAAAATAAACATTTCTGACATGCAAAAACAAACCCCAAAAAATGAGTGACCAATATCGCCCCCTTTCTTTCTGATGACACTCAGCAGCCGACCATCCTTAGATTCTGTCATTGCTTGATCTGTTTACGATCCACATTGCATGCAGCAGCCACCACAGCCTCCAGACACTGCTCCCAGAGGTGTACTGTTTTCCCTCCCTGTAGATCTCACATTTTATGAGGGACCACAGGTTCTCTATGGGGTTCAGATCAGGTGAACAAGGGGGCCATGTCATTATTTTTTCATCCTTTAGACCAGGGGTGAGGAACCTTTTTACTGCCGGGGGCCATTTGGAATTTCCTACTAACCTTTGGGGGCCGCACAACATTATCAACCTGAAAAATAACCCTGCTATATTTGGTCAAACGATTAATTAACTCACCCCTATTGTGGTGGCCGGAGCTGCTTCTCTTTGGTGCGATTGTGATGTTCGGTGATATTGATCATCTTGTTTCTCACAGCTGCTTTTCCAGATTTGTCTCTGTCTGGAGATGCTGGGGGCATACACATCACAGGAGGGGCCAGGGCGCATAAATTACAGGAGACACTGGGAGTACACATCACAGGAGGGGCTGGGGCATATACATCACAGGAGGGGCTGGGGCATATACATCACAGGAGGGGCTGGGAGATATACATCACAGGAGGGGCTGGGGCATATACATCACAGGAGGGGCTGGGGCATATACATCACAGGAGGGGCTGGGGCATATACATCAGTAGGGGGCATGGACAGCCCTGGCGGTGGCACAGACATGACTGGGGACACGCACAGCACTGGGTGGCAGCACGCACTGCACTGGGTGGCAGCACGGACTGCACTGGGTGGCAGCACGGACTGCACTGGGTGGCAGCACTAGGGAGACAGACAGGTCTGGGGGAACATAGACATCAACAGGAGAGCACGGACTGGGGAGCATAGAAAGCAGTGGGAGGGTACAGACAGCAGTAGCGAGTTAAGAGCACTTAGGGGTGGCACACAGCACTGGGGAGCATGGACAGCATAAGGGGGGCACAGGCAGCACTCACCGTGGCATGGACAGCACTGGTGGCAGCATGGACAGCATTAGATGGTGCGGACAGCACTGGTGGGGGGGCATAGACATCACCCAGGGGGTACAGACAGCACTAGGGGGCACGGACAGCAGTGAGGGGTTACACCGCGCTGAGGGGGTGCACAGCACTGGGGTGTACACAGCATTAGGGGGTACACACAGCACTAGGGGGTACACACAGCACCTGGAGGTACACAGCACTGGGGGGTACACACTGTACTAGGAGGTACACAGCATGAGGGGGTACACACAGCACGAGGGGGTACACACAGCACGAGGGGGTACACACAGCACGAGGGGGTACACAGCACTAGGGGGTACACAGCACTAGGGGGTACACAGCACGAGGGGGTACACACAGCATTAAGGGGTACACACAGCATTAGGGGGTACACAGCATTAGGGGGTACGCACTGTACTAGGGGGTACTCACTGCACTAGGGGGTACACACTGCACTAGGGGGTACATACAGCACGAGGGGGTACACACAGCATTGGGGGGTACATACAGCACGAGGGGGTACACAGCACGAGGGGGTACACACAGCATTGGGGGGTACATACAGCACTGGAGGGTACACACTGTACTAGGAGGTACACAGCATGAGGGGGTACACACAGCATGAGGGGGTACACACAGCATGAGGGGGTACACAGCACTAGGGGGTACACAGCACGAGGGGGTACACACAGCATTAAGGGGTACACACAGCATTAAGGGGTACACACAGCATTAGGGGGTACTCACTGTACTAGGGGGTACTCACTGTACTAGGGGGTACACACTGCACTAGGGGGTACACACTGCACTAGGGGGTACACACTGCACTAGGGGGTACATACAGCACAAGGGGGTACATACTGCACAAGGGGGTACACACAGCATTGGGGGGTACATACAGCACGAGGGGGTACACAGCACGAGGGGGTACACACAGCATTGGGGGGTACATACAGCATTGGGGGGTACACACAGTACGAGGGGGTACACAGCACTGAGCGGGGGGGGCAGCGATGGGTTGAGTACTCGCAGTGAGGGGGAGGGAGAGTCACACACACAGCACAGTTTCGGGAGGCTGGTAAACCTGCCGCAGCTCTTCTGTGTGACTTTATCGCAGCGTGCTGCTTACCCGCCCACCAGAGCACACAGGCCGGGGATAAGCCTAGAATGTATGGGCTGCAGTCAGGTCCTGGAAGTCAGGCTCTGGAGAGAGCCCGTACATTCTAGCATCTACCCACAGGGCATCAGGCAGTGGGATTTAAAGGGCCGGCAGCCGGGAAAAGCGCGGCTGCCACCAAAGCACAATGGTCCCCGGGAATGTGCCCGGGGGCCGCATAAAAAGTCGTCACGGGCCGTATACGGCCCGCGGGCCGGAGGTTCCCCACCCCTGTTTTAGACCTTTACTGGCCAGCCACGCTGTGGAGTAGTTGGATGCATGTGATGGAGCATTGTCCTGCATGAAAATCATGTTTTTCTTGAACGATACCGACTTCTTCCTGTACCACTGCTTGAAGAAGTTGTCTTCCAGAAACTGGCAGTAGGTCTGGGAGTTGAGCTTCACTCCATCCTCAACCCGAAAAGGTCCCACAAGTTCATCTTTGATGATCCCAGCCCATACCAGTTCCCACCTCCACCTTGCTGGCGTCTGAGTCGGAGTGGAGCTTTCTGCCCTTTACTGATCCAGCCTCGGGCCCATCCATCTGCCCATCAACAGTCACTCTCATTTCATCAGTCCATAAAACCTTTGAAAAATCAGTATTAACTTATATATATATATATATATATATATATATATATATATATATATATATATAAAAGATATTTCTTGGCCCAGTCTTGAGGTTTTATGTTATGTGTCTTGGTCAGAGGTGGTGGTTTTCAGCCTTCCTTACCTTGGCCATGTCCCTGAGTATGGCACACCTTGTGCTTTTTCATACTCCAATAACATTGCAGCTCTGAAATATGGCCAAACTGGTGGCAAATGGCATCTTGGCAGCTTCACGCTTGATTTTCCTCAATTAATGGGTAGTTATTTTGCGCCTTTTTGCCCAACTCGCTTCTTGCGACCCTGTTGGCTATTTGCCATGAAACGCTTGATTGTTCGGTGATCACGCTTCAAAAGTTTGGCAATTTCAAGACTGCTGCTTCCCTCTGCAAGACATCTCACAATATGGACTTTTCGGAGCCCATCAAATCTCTCTTCTGACCCATTTTGCCAAAGGAAAGGAAGTTGCCTAATAATTAAGCCCCCCTTATATAGGGTGTTGATGTCATTACACCGCACCCCTCCTCATTACAGAGAGGCACATCACCTGATTTACTTAATTGGTAGTTGGCTCTCAGCCTATACAGCTTGGAGTAGGACAACATGTATAACAAGTATCATGTGATCAAATACTCATTTGCCTAATAATTCTGCACACGGTCTATATCCTCCAATCACCTGTCAGGCCTACCATTTGCAGTGGTCACGTGAGGCCTGTACAGAGCAGAAAGAGCCAAGTACTGAGACAGACTGGTTGCTAGGGACAAGCTGCCTAACAACCACATAGATAAGACTATGGCTGCCGGGCAGATTATCCATAGTAAGTAAAATATCAGATATTAGACACCATTGTTGGCTTTTTAAGACCTCCCAGGTGTTCTGATATCTAGAGCCAGGCAAATACTCCACCATGGTACACACTGCCGGGGTTTCACAAGGTCATTTCTGCAGTAAAACCTTTCTGTGGAAATTCAGTAGAAATTCTCTTTTGGCTGAGGCAATATCACAAAGGCCAGCGAGACAGCGATATGGGCCTCACATTAAGGGTGGAGGGACATCACTGGGGAATATAGTGAAATAACACGACATACATGTGCCATAATGGAGGCATACAACATGGTGGCTGACTCCTGTAATCATTACCATGACAGATTTTCAGCTCTCCAATCACAGTGACCTCATTTTACCACACACATTTGTAAGCATTACATTTATATGAAATATTACTATAGATTACATACAGATAAAATACATTACATGCTCTGTACTGATCGCCATGCAGTGACAAGCAAAAGGGTAACAATGGTTTGAGCTTTTGACTTCCAGGCTCCATATCTCACCATCCACTACAGCTCTGAGTGTGAGACGACCTTCATTTTATAGGCAGTCATCTTGGCTATCTCATACATAAATGTGACTTGCAGATATTCAGCATATAATTAGTTATGCAGATTCTTGTCCTGTCACTGCATTGTTACTGTTTTGCTCCTAGTGGTGGAGAAATCTTTTTTTTCCTGTATACTACAAATCACAACCTGTTCTCACATTTCCTAATAGCTCAGTGTGTTATTAGGTTGATTCACAAGTGAAAGGTCACTGGTTTGAATCGAGGAGCAGCCATGAAGATTTCCCAAGAAAAGAGGAACAGCCTCATCCAGCTCATTGATAGTCGTCTCTCGGTCAAGAAAAGTGCCAAACTGCATCACGTGAGGCCATGACAGTTGTAAGAATATGAAATTAAACACATCTGCTCGCCACTGCTCGATACTTGATCAAGTGTTGGGGTATTCGGACATGCTCATTACTCGATCAAGGATTGCGGGTACTCAAGGGCCATGCTAGAGTCCCCGCCTCACATGGTTTTTTTTGGCTGTTAGACAACCAATCAATATACAGGGATTGCCTGCCATGCACGGTAATGTCGTAGCCGTTGGCTACTGGCTTTACTGTGGTTGCCCAGTTGGATCACGTCATCAGATCTTATAAGACCCAGAGGGCGCGATACTCAGCATATGCTCCTCTAGAAGTAGTTTTGGGAGAGTTGATGTAGCAGGGAAAGCTTAGATTACAGCAGGGGTGTACACTTGCACCCTTTAGTGCCTTTCATGTGGCACTAAAGGGTGTTTTTAGCCTTGTTTAACTTAATAAATAATTTAAAAAATTGCATGGGGTCTCCCTTATTTTTGATAACCAGCCAAGGTAAAGCAGACAGCTTGGGGCTGGCATTATCAGACAGGGAAAGTCCATGGTTATTTTGTCCTTCCCAGCCTAAAAATAGCAGCTCGCAGTCATCCCAAGAAGTGGTGCATTACATTAGAGGCTCCAAATCTGGCACTTCGCCCCAGCTCTTCCCGATTGCCCTGGTGCGGTGGCAATTGGGGTAATATTTACTGGGGGTAGAAGTCAGTCAATCACATTGTGCTGCTTTACCAGCAAGATATCATCTTTTAAAATTAAGTCTGGAAGTGCATTAGGGAGTGGTGATGCACTTACAGCTTCTTAGCCTACTGTATTTCTGCGCTAGCATCACCCTCCCCTGGCTGATTTACAGGTCAGTGGCCAGTCTACTAGAGGATATGACTTGTCAATCAGCCAGAGGAGGGTGATACTAGCGCAGGAATACAGCTAAGGCTAAGAAGCTGTAAGTGCATCCTCATGCCCAATTGCACTTCAAGAAAACATGATTTTAAATAGCACTTTGGGGTAATAAAGGGATTGAATGGCTTATTGTTTAAAGTGCTATAGTCATATTAATGGTTTGGGATATAACATTTTCAGACAGGTTCTCTTTAAATATCTCTAAACCTCTAAGTTAATGCCCCCATTTTCCTGAGTCTTGTGAATTGGGTAATATCCTCTGTTCTTCTGATCTGCAATCACCTATTGTGAAACCAAACTATTTATTTTATCATGTAGCAGAGTTCACAGGTCCTCACCCCCTGCTATATACACAGCACCAAACCCTCAGCGAGGCTCAGATCCCAGTAGGAGACAGGCGCAGAGAGACGACTGGGACAAGATGTTACCGCTATTGCTCCTCATCCACATAGCACGTAAGTACCTGAGATCCCGGGACATTTAATGAGATTAACAGAAGGAGCAGGTTTTATTGTAGCGAGAGATACGGTGGAGATGGAGCAGAGTTTCTGGGTCACAATTCATCCTGTATCCAGAAGTGTCAGTCTGTATTCAGGTGTGGACATATAACTAAAGCTCTCCTATAGGAACGCTCCACCTGCAGATCTACAGACTGTCACATATTAGAACAGTGCACAAAATCCAGCAGATACTTTATAGTAACATTTTACTATGAGGTTGTTTTTCTTTGCAAAAGGATTTTCTTCACAGCATGATGATGATATTTTGCAAAATGCCATCATATGAAATACACATGTATATGACCCTTGTGAACATACCCTAAACTAAAGGTATAGCCTGTAGGGGAGATCGTCCACCACTAGAAAAATTGTGTGTGATTTTTATCTTGTACTGATCTTGAGTTATTTCCTATAATATTTGCCAGAGCTGCACTCACTATTCTGTGCAGTCAATTTCTAGAAACATTACTTATCCTAAACCTATGCTGAGCTACACCTAGCATTATACTCCAGAGCTGCACTCACTATTCTGCTGGTTCAGTCACTTTCTATAAACATTACTTATCCTGTACTGATCCTGAGTTACATCCTGTATTATACTCCAGAGCTACACTCACTATTCTGCTGGTGCAGTCACTGTGTACATACATTACATTACTGATCCTGAGTTACATCCTGTATTATACTCCAGAGCTGCACTCACTATTCTGCTGGTGCAGTCACTGTGTACATACATTACATTACTGATCCTGAGTTACATCCTGTATTATACTCCAGAGCTACACTCACTATTCTGCTGGTGCAGTCACTGTGTACATACATTACATTACTTATCCTGTACTGATCCTGAGTTACATCCTGTATTATACTGCAGAGCTGCACTCACTATTCTGCTGGTGCAATCACGGTATACATACAGTACATTACTTTTCCTGTACTGATCCTGAGTTACCTCCTGTATTATACTGCAGAGCTGCACTCACTATTCTGCTGGTGCAATCACGGTATACATACAGTACATTACTTTTCCTGTACTGATCCTGAGTTACATCTTGTAAACGCAAGAGTAAGGAGTGTGGCCTTGGTTGTCGGTGAAAAGGTGGCCAAGTCCAAAGCCACCTGGATGTGAGATTGGCCATTGTGTGGTGACCCAAAACAGTCTTCAAACTGCCCCTTTTTGTGCTTGTTGCACCAATATGTCGCGGACGGAGGAGGGGACGCTGCGCTCTCCCACTGCTCGGGTCCGGCTGCTGCTGCTGCTGCTCGGTGGTGGCTCGAGCGGTGGGCCGGATCCCGGGGACTCGAGCGGCGCTCCTCGCCCGTGAGTGAAAAGGGGGGTTTGATTGTGGGGATTTGATATTGTCCGTGACGCCACCCACGGTTGTGGTGAGGTTGGTGACACCACCGCTGCTCTGGACGGGGATCCCAGGAGCGATGGCAGGGAGCAGCCTGGATGTTAGTTCTCCCCTCCGTGGGTAGGGGGTTGGTTGTCCCGGGGCCCGGTGATGGGGTAGGGATGGATGGCAGGCGGGTTACGGGGCCTGGTGAGGTGCAGGGTCGCGGGGGCAGCGCTGTGCCGCACGGCACGGTGGTACTCACTCAGCCAATGATAAACACAGAGTCTCCGGTAAAACAAACGGCTGGATGGATGGGTCCCACAGACGGCTGCGGTGTTTCTCCTCCCGGCAGGTTGATGGTGACTGCCTTTCCCTGCACCTTTGTAGTGTAGACGGTTCCAATGGGTTCCCACCGGTAACCCGCTCCTCCAGCTTGAAGGTTGCTGAAGGAGCCCCTTTTGCCCGCAGGCTCTGGCCCTGGGAACTTTAGCCTTGGCGGTGACTGTGCTTCCCTCTCTCGGTTGGACGGTTGCCTTCTGTCGGGACTTGGCTGCTGGGAAACCCAGGAGGTTCCCTTCGCTAACAGATTTGACAAATTGCATGGCGACTCCTAGCCTTGTTGGGGTCTGTAAGCCCCTGCCGGATGGTGCTGGCTTCTCTTTGCGTACCGGTCCGGTACCGCCGGGCCACCGCCCGTCCACGGTCCTTACGGCTAACTCCAATCGGCCTCTCCTGCAGACGGTCACCACCGTCTGCCAACCTTGCTGTTCCGTCCGGGCCACACACCCGGACCACTTTCTGTCTGCTCCTCTACCACTTCACTCCTTCCACTTCAAACTCTAAAACTCAACTCTACCCCTTCCTTTTCCCGCCTCCAGGACTTTGCACTCCTCGGTGGGCGGGACCAACCGCCTGGCCCACCCCCTGGTGTGAGCATCAGCCCCTGGAGGGAGGCAACAAGGGTTTTTGTCTGACCTTGGTGTGCATTACCGGGAGTGTGGGGTGTGTTGGTGTAGTGCTTGTGACGTCCTGGCTTGCCCAGGGCGCCACAAATACATACAGGACTGTTCCGCGTTCCGTGGAGCATGGATTAGGAGACTCAGCTACCCCGAAAGTGGCCAAAGTTTTTATTCCCCCCTCCCCCAGTTCTTTTGCACAAGTTGTGCCCTCCTCTAAGGACATTACATACTACCCTGTCACCCCATGTACATTGTCCCTTTCCCCATGGACTCCACCCTTACCCGATGCTCCTGGGCAATGTAGTACAACAATGGACTGACAACCGCAGAGAGAAAAGGGAGAGGAAGGAAACGTCGGACCATGTAGAGTGGGTCTAGCGTTGTCGTGCAACCTGACAGGAAAGGGCCGGTGCATAAACACTGCTGCCCATGGCAGGAAAAGACTGATGCCTACGAGTGATGGCTTGTTTTAAAGGTGTACTCTCATCGGTACCTGGATGAAAACTCTGGCCTGTGGCTGTAATTCATGTGAACTCTAAAGTAACAGTTTTTATTAGCTCAGGATTCTATGTATGTGGAAATTAAAGTTTTATGGTCGGTGACGAGCATATTTAAGTGGGGAGGTGTGTAGGAGGTGGACTTGACCCTGTACTGGTTATGCTATGCATTCTAAAGTATGTGTTATACTAATTATATTGTATATTAATATATAAAGATGCAGGTTCCAGATGTAGTAGAGCAGGACTATTGCCAAAATTTGCAAGCTAGTGGTTGGGCTAAGATAACAGCTGAATGGAGAAGATTGGATTAAAGGGGCAGTGACAGATGTGGGAAGGAGGACAGTAGGGAGGCCTCCAGAAGGGGCAGTAGAAAATAGGGTTCAAGTGAGAGAAAACCTGACCTCGGTGCTAGGGCTGGTTAGGGACACCTGAGGTAACCTCAAGAGCTCCAAAGTCTACAGGTCACCCTGGTGGGCTTCGAGGATCTTTCGGCTAGATAAGCTGATGTGTAGAATGGTGAATGCAGCTCTGAAGTGTAACACTGGCTGTGAGATTGGAATATGTGGTATCATTATCGTGTAAATTGGGAAAAATATGTCTGCCCCATGGTATAATTATTTGGTTCTCTTCCCAGGTTATTTTGTCTTCACTCACACTGTCGCATTTTGGTTTTAGTGTCCATTGCTGCCTCTGTCCCTGGATGTGATCTTGGTAAAATACCCATTACTGGTGGGATTTACACTGTGAGTGATGGAGGAAATGTTGGCAGTACGGTGGAGTACAGCTGCCCTCCAGGAATGTACCCGCACCCGTCCTTTTCCCGGGATTGTCTCTACACCGGTCACTGGACGGATGAGGACGTGAAGGCGCAATGTAGAGGTAACTGACTATAGACATCTTCTATAGACAAAGACAAAAAAAAAACTAATCCCGCATTGCACCATGGACTCATGGATTTCTGCCTTGGATTTTCTTTTGATGTGCATCAGATCTGACCATTAATTTCTTTTTAATAAATTACCATGCATGTTTGGCTAAAATCCATATTCACAACTGGGATCTACTAACATTTTTGGCATCATTTAGGTTCTACAGCCCCTGTACACAGCGAACTGGAGAATGACTCTACAGTAAATCGGTCAGTAGGCTGCTTCTGACAGCAGAGTGTACCACTTTATCATTCTGAACTCTTCTAAACCGATTTAATCCCTCTGCTTCCTGGAGAGGTTGCTGGTTATTCTATTCAGTTTGGAGCTAGCCAGGGAGCAGAGAGGACGTGTTCTTACTGCTGCTGCTATCTGTGGTGATTGTTGGAAGTTATTCCTTCTACCCCCTTTCGTTTGTACCCTTACCCGTACACCTTTGGTTATCCCTTAGTACAGGTTTTAGACATAGATCAACTCAGGAAGCTCCAAGAAAGCTGCCACAAGAACCAGAATGAGTCATTGGAGCCGGCTATGTGCAGTGATACATAGAGGCTATAGAAGCCAAAACTCTGAATGAATAAAAATTATATTTTCACTCATGGACGATCCAGTATATTAATTTTACGTGCTGTTTGGTCCCTTTACCCTTGCAGCTGTGCAGTGCCCCACACCCTTCATTTTTGAAAATGGAGATTTTTATCCTCGGAAAGGGAAATACTTTGTGGGAGACGTCCTGTATTTCGAGTGCTGGGGAGGATTTCACGCATTTGGACACGGAAACCGCACCTGTCAGGCAAATGGAAAATGGAGCGGAGAAGAAGCGAAGTGTGATGATCAAGGTACAAATCTGATATATAAAGCTCAGTGTATGTGTGTGTGTGTGTGTGTGTGTGTGTGTCCGCTAAAGGAATCCGCACCGTCGCATTTACAATCACGAAATTTTGCACAGACGCCTCATGTTACTCAGGGAACATCATAGAGTATGTTTGGGCGGGAAAATTTAACCCCGTATTTTCAAGTTACGCTACAAAATCCTACAGCCATTAAACTGAATGGAGCTGGGAGCTATAGGCTATAAATAACAGTCAGTGGTTGCTATAGGAACAAAATAAACTGTTAGTATAAGATAGGATAGACGGATAGAGAGAGAGACAGAAAAAGACAGACAGAGAGACAGCCGGAGAAAGAGACAGCCCTGGAAAGAGACAGCCGGGCAAAGAGACAGATGCCCAAAGAGACAGCCGGGCAAAGAGACACCCCTGGAAAAGAGACAGCCCTGGAAAGAGACAGAGAGAGAGAGAGACACATACAGATACAGAGATTGAGACAGATAGACTGATGCAAGCAGAGAGATAGCAACAGACAGTCAAGGAAAGAGACAGACAGACAGCGACACACACAGACTGGGAGAGAGACAGAGAGACTGTTACTATCCGGGCAACGCCCGGGTACTACAGCTAGTCTAATATATAAAGCTGAGTGTATGCATGTAGGTGTGTATTTATGTATGTATGTGTGTGTATGTATGTATGTATGTATGTATGTATGTCCACTAAAGGAATCTGCACCGTCGCATTTACAATCACAAAATGTTACACAGACGCCTCATGTGACTCAGGGAACGTCATAGACTATGTTTTGACAGGAAAATTTAACCCCGCGCTTTACAGTTACTCTCCAAAAAACCTGCCTCCTTTAAAGTGAATGGAGATAGGAGCTACAGCGTATTAATAGCAGCTGTGAGTGGTTGCTATAGGTACAAAATAAAATGATAGTATAAGAAGCTTATGTGTGAGGTAATAAGATGTCGGTGGAGACACGTATAGAGAGAGACAGAGACAGACATAAGCACAGACAGAGTAAGAGGCAGACAGGGAAAGAGACAGAGACAGTCAAAGAGACAGACACACAGGGAAAGAGACAGAGAGAGAGAGACAGTCAAAGTGACAGACAGAGGCAGGCAGACAGGGAAAGAGACAGAGGGGTAAAGAGACAGAGGGGGAAGAGACAGACGGGGAAAGAGACAGACGGAAAGAGACAGATGGGGAGAGCTAGACGGGAAAAAAACAGACGGGACAGAGACATAGATAGACACAGAGAGAGAGACAGACAGTCACAGAGAGAGACAAACAGACAGAGAGATATAGAGAGACAGATAGAGACTGATACAGACACAGACAGAGAGATAGACACGAACAGACAGACATGGATAGAGACATAGCCACACATGGATAGAGACAGACACACAGACAGACAAGGAAAGAGACAGACAGAGAGACAGACACACAGAGACAGACAGACAGGGAAAGAGACAGACAGACTGACAGAGCCACACACTCAGAGACACACAGAGACAGACACACAGACAGAAAGAGATAGACAGACAGACTGGGAGAGAGACAAAGAGACAATTACTATCCCGGGCAACGCCGGGTACTACAGTTAGTATGTCATAAAAATGAAAAAATAAATTGTATATAAAAATTAATATTGGGCGACTCCTTATCAAAATTTCAGATGGTCATTATTAAGAACTCTGATGAGTCGCTTTATCCCAGAAACATATTGGGCACCAATCACCGACTATTGTATAGAAATGTACCCCCCCTGCCCCCCCAAAAAAAACAACCCCCAAAACCCAGAAATGTCTACTTTTTTTAATGTTTATATACTAAATGTTTGACATTCTGAGATCCAAAAGCGTTTTTATTCTATCGATGTATTTGTATTGAAGGGGAATCTGTCAGTTGTTTTTTTTTTGCATGGATTCTGATTCCTGAGATGTATCACTTACTGGTCAGCTTGCTGTCGTTTCGATAAAATCCCTGTTTTCTCTGCTGCAGATCTATCTGTTCTCTAAGTGCTGAGCTCTGTATAACCCTACCCACACCACTGATTGGTAGCTTTCTGTGCATATTCAGAAAGCTGCCAATTAGTGGTAGGGGTGGGGTTATACCGAGCTCAAGAATATGGAGGAATGTATGGCAGTCCTCTAGTGATAATCTCCTGCTGATAAAACAATGATTTTATGATTTTTCCAAAACTAAAGCAAGCAGCCCAGTAAGTGATGTATCGCAGGAATCCGGATCTCTCTCCATATATCATTCTGCTGTCAGATTAGGTGTCAAAAACCTGTGACAGATTTAATCTTTTCTCTTTACATCTCCCCTACTTTTGTTTCTCATACATTTATCCCATAGAGGGCGACTGTCCAAATCCAGGAGTTCCTATTGGGGCTACAAAACTAGGTTCTTCCTACAAGTTTGGAGACAAAGTGACATATGACTGCGAGATGGGGCTGCAGATGTTCGGCTCTAAGGAGAGAGAATGTATGGAGAGCGGGCGCTGGTCCGGAGCAGAACCGTCCTGCAGATGTAAGGCCATTAGTCTTTATGGCATAAGCTTCCATACTCACCATATTCACCATTGTGTAGACTTCCATTATTCCCCTTCTTTCATTGTCTGATCCTACAGCTACCGCATTGTAACTTGATATAGTTGTCTGAGATTAGATTTATAGTTAATCCACATATTAATATATTTTGCAGCAAGCATATTTAGCTGTAATTCAATGCTTAAAGAATAACTATTTTTTTAAATTTGATTCTTGATCAGCCTTTGCAACGTTATTAAGCTTTGTCATATACTCCATTACCCTATTTCACTTCCGTCTCTTTCAAACAAAATGCTCTTTTGCCTATTTCATACCCTTTTAGAAGCTCCTTTGAACTGCTGCTCTAAGAAGAATTCATACTGTGCAATGGTTTACAAGCACTCTCTGTGTAAGCCTCTCTGCTCCCCTCCATGTCGAGACAGTGAGAAAGTTTGTAAATAGTGTTTTGGAGTAGATTCTTACTGAAACAGCAGTTCAAAGCAGCTTCAAAAGAGCATGATCTAAACTATTAAAACAGCACTTACATTGTGGATTTTGCAAGAAAAAGAAGCAAAATAAGGACAGAGAATTTTACAAAAATGTATAACTTTGCAAAGGCTAATACATAATTAGATTTAGCAAAAATTAGTTACTGTAAAAAAAAACATTTTTTTTAATGTATTTTAATGGTTACAGACGTCACAGAAACCCTGAGTAATGTCATCCTGTAGTTACATATTACTTGACTACCTATTCCTTCTCTCCTACTGCCTGTAGGGGAGTAACACATGACTACACAAGGTGTGTTTGTAGTCTGTGACCATGGAGACACATAGGTCAGCATAGGAGCTGTATACACACAATGGTAGGATCTAATTATTTCATATCCATTGAAGACTTTCAGTATAGAATATTGTAGATGTGTGCTTAATTGTAAAAAGTAAATATTGCAGGTTGTTATCTCTGTATGTAGTGTGACAGGGTGATGCACTCATTGTGCTGTTTGAGGTAGCACACAGGAACACTTTCATGTAAAAAGTCCAACGGGTTTATTCACAGCACAAATAAACCGCTCTTCAGGAACATAACATAAACATGGTTTCCAGCTCGCAGAAGTATCACACTGGAGCAATCTCAGCCTCCACGCACTGACTCCAGTCAGTATACACACTCCTCTCCAGAGGTACCATGTGGAGGTTTCACAAACCTCCATACACTGATCCCGGGTCAGAAGAAGCAAATCATCTGTTTTCCTTCAGAGGATTCCTTCCAGAGACAACACAACCTCTATACATGGCGAATCCTCCCTTCTCTCAGAGGATTCCTCCCAGAGGTGTCACAACCTCTATACATGGTCTAGGTCCCTTCTCTCAGAGGATTCCTTCCTGGATCCATCACAGTCTCCCCACACTGACCATGTGTCAAACAATCAGTCTCATTTTGACACGTGAGACACATGCATGGGCAGATGTATGTGTATAGCCAGACCCACCTGTCTATCCAGCTATCCGTAAATCCTGTCCCTGGAACACCCTAATAAACCTCGTGATACCAGAGTGAACATCCAGGTTTACACCATCTTCTCGATACATACCCTCCTCCATGTTACAGTAGGTTAAGTAACAAAAAAAAACAAAAACAGGTTATTTTTTCCCAGAAACAGCGCTACACTTGTCAAAAGGGGATGTGTGGTATTACAGCTGATGCTCCACTTACCTAAAACAGTCATAGCTACAATACCAGATATAGGTTATAGAAATAAGTATTGCTGTTTATAGGGAAAAAAAAGGATCAGTTTTGTAATATGATACAACCCCTTTTAGTAAGATTTTTGATTATTAATTAAACCAGTCATGTCCCTAAATACTATTAACCTGCTACATGTGGTTAATATGCAGGTAAGTAATTATATAATCCAGCTTGACCAACCAGCATGGCTACTGAAAGCTGCCGGCTTTCAGTCATAGAGATGTGCCCGGAGCAGCTTCAATCGCTGCTCAGTACAGAGTGATTTAGAAAACATAGGGCAGTATATATGGACTTCATCAAAGATGAAAAGCAACAACTTCAAAAAGCATACAGTTAGGTCCAGAAATATTTGGACAGTGACACAATTTTCGCGCGTTGGGCTCTGCATGCCACCACATTGGATTTGAAATGAAACCTCTACAACAGAATTCAAGTGCAGATTGTAACGTTTAATTTGAAGGTTTGAACAAAAATATCTGATAGAAATTGTAGGAATTGTCACATTTCTTTACAAACACTCCACATTTTAGGAGGTCAAAAGTAATTGGACAAATAAACCAAACCCAAACAAAATATTTTTATTTTCAATATTTTGTTGCGAATCCTTTGGAGGCAATCACTGCCTTAAGTCTGGAACCCATGGACATCACCAAACGCTGGGTTTCCTCCTTCTTAATGCTTTGCCAGGCCTTTACAGCCGCAGCCTTCAGGTCTTGCTTGTTTGTGGGTCTTTCCGTCTTAAGTCTGGATTTGAGCAAGTGAAATGCATGCTCAATTGGGTTAAGATCTGGTGATTGACTTGGCCATTGCAGAATGTTCCACTTTTTTGCACTCATGAACTCCTGGGTAGCTTTGGCTGTGTGCTTGGGGTCATTGTCCATCTGTACTATGAAGCGCCGTCCGATCAACTTTGCGGCATTTGGCTGAATCTGGGCTGAAAGTATATCCCGGTACACTTCAGAATTCATCCAGCTACTCTTGTCTGCTGTTATGTCATCAATAAACACAAGTGACCCAGTGCCCTTGAAAGCCATGCATGCCCATGCCATCACGTTGCCTCCACCATGTTTTACAGAGGATGTGGTGTGCCTTGGATCATGTGCCGTTCCCTTTCTTCTCCAAACTTTCTTCTTCCCATCATTCTGGTACAGGTTGATCTTTGTCTCATCTGGCCATAGAATACTTTTCCAGAACTGAGCTGGCTTCATGAGGTGTTTTTCAGCAAATGTAACTCTGGCCTGTCTATTTTTGGAATTGATGAATGGTTTGCATCTAGATGTGAACCCTTTGTATTTACTTTCATGGAGTCTTCTCTTTACTGTTGACTTAGAGACAGATACACCTACTTCACTGAGAGTGTTCTGGACTTCAGTTGATGTTGTGAACGGGTTCTTCTTCACCAAAGAAAGTATGCGGCGATCATCCACCACTGTTGTCATCCGTGGACGCCCAGGCCTTTTTGAGTTCCCAAGCTCACCAGTCAATTCCTTTTTTCTCAGTATGTACCCGACTGTTGATTTTGCTACTCCAAGCATGTCTGCTATCTCTCTGATGGATTTTTTCTTTTTTTTCAGCCTCAGGATGTTCTGCTTCACCTCAATTGAGAGTTCCTTAGACCTCATGTTGTCTGGTCACAGCAACAGCTTCCAAATGCAAAACCACACACCTGTAATCAACCCCAGACCTTTAACTACTTCATTGATTACAGGTTAACGAGGGAGACGCCATTAGAGTTAATTGCAGCCCTTAGAGTCCCTTGTCCAATTACTTTTGGTCCCTTGAAAAAGAGGAGGCTATGCATTACAGAGCTATGATTCCTAAACCCTTTCTCCGATTTGGATGTGAAAACTCTCATATTGCAGCTGGGAGTGTGCACTTTCAGCCCATATTATATATATAATTGTATTTCTGAACATGTTTTTGTAAACAGCTAAAATAACAAAACTTGTGTCACTGTCCAAATATTTCTGGACCTAACTGTATATATGAAAATGGAGACAGAAGTCTTTAAATTTGCCTGATGAACACTATACCCCATAATCACATAGTCACCAATCAACAGCGCTAGTGCACATAAATTTTTTTTTTTTATTTTTAATTGGTCAGACACAAAGTATAACAGGGGTATAGACAATAACAATGTTTTAAGAGCAGGTCCCCCGAGGAAGTCATTTGCACGAAACACGTGTTGGGACTGCTCCCCATGTGTCCCCGCATGTGCCCTTACTCTGGTAAGCCCCACTCTGGTTTCTGCGCTGTGGTGATGTTACATGTAATTGCTGGCTTAATATGTATTGACATTTACTTTTGTGATCCTGTCCTGTATATTATCCTTCTGGAAGTCAGCTGGCTATCCTGAATGTTTTCACTTGATGACCCAGCGCTCACCACTGTGGGGAACTAAGTGCACCACCTACAGTTAGGTCCAGAAATATTTGGACAGTGACACAAGTTTTGTTATTTTAGCTGTTTACAAAAACATGTTCAGAAATACAATTATATATATAATATGGGCTGAAAGTGCACACTCCCAGCTGCAATATGAGAGTTTTCACATCCAAATCGGAGAAAGGGTTTAGGAATCATAGCTCTGTAATGCATAGCCTCCTCTTTTTCAAGGGACCAAAAGTAATTGGACAAGGGACTCTAAGGGCTGCAATTAACTCTGAAGGCGTCTCCCTCGTTAACCTGTAATCAATGAAGTAGTTAAAAGGTCTGGGGTTGATTACAGGTGTGTGGTTTTGCATTTGGAAGCTGTTGCTGTGACCAGACAACATGTGGTCTAAGGAACTCTCAATTGAGGTGAAGCAGAACATCCTGAGGCTGAAAAAAAAGAAAAAATCCATCAGAGAGATAGCAGACATGCTTGGAGTAGCAAAATCAACAGTCGGGTACATTCTGAGAAAAAAGGAATTGACTGGTGAGCTTGGGAACTCAAAAAGGCGTGGGATCCACGGATGACAACAGTGGTGGATGATCGCCGCATAATTTCTTTGGTGAAGAAGAACCCGTTCACAACATCAACTGAAGTCCAGAACACTCTCAGTGAAGTAGGTGTATCTGTCTCTAAGTCAACAGTAAAGAGAAGACTCCATGAAAGTAAATACAAAGGGTTCACATCTAGATGCAAACCATTCATCAATTCCAAAAATAGACAGGCCAGAGTTAAATTTGCTGAAAAACACCTCATGAAGCCAGCTCAGTTCTGGAAAAGTATTCTATGGACAGATGAGACAAAGATCAACCTGTACCAGAATGATGGGAAGAAGAAAGTTTGGAGAAGAAAGGGAACGGCACATGATCCAAGGCACACCACATCCTCTGTAAAACATGGTGGAGGCAACGTGATGGCATGGGCATGCATGGCTTTCAATGGCACTGGGTCACTTGTGTTTATTGATGACATAACAGCAGACAAGAGTAGCCGGATGAATTCTGAAGTGTACCGGGATATACTTTCAGCCCAGATTCAGCCAAATGCCGCAAAGTTGATCGGACGGCGCTTCAAAGTACAGATGGGCAATGACCCCAAGCATACAGCCAAAGCTACCCAGGAGTTCATGAGTGCAAAAAAGTGGAACATTCTGCAATGGCCAAGTCAATCACCAGATCTTAACCCAATTGAGCATGCATTTCACTTGCTCAAATCCAGACTTAAGACGGAAAGACCCACAAACAAGCAAGACCTGAAGGCTGCGGCTGTAAAGGCCTGGCAAAGCATTAAGAAGGAGGAAACCCAGCGTTTGGTGATGTCCATGGGTTCCAGACTTAAGGCAGTGATTGCCTCCAAAGGATTCGCAACAAAATATTGAAAATAAAAATATTTTGTTTGGGTTTGGTTTATTTGTCCAATTACTTTTGACCTCCTAAAATGTGGAGTGTTTTTAAAGAAATGTGACAATTCCTACAATTTCTATTGGATATTTTTGTTCAAACCTTCAAATTAAACGTTACAATCTGCACTTGAATTCTGTTGTAGAGGTTTCATTTCAAATCCAATGTGGTGGCATGCAGAGCCCAACTCGCGAAAAGTGTGTCACTGTCCAAAGATTTCTGGACCTAACTGTATATCATTGTATGTACCCTTGCAACATGCGGCTTCACATGGGGATTTAATCGCCTCTCTCTGTCTTAACCTGCTCTTAAAACATTGTTATTGTCTATACCCTTGTTATACTTCGTGTCTGACCAATTAAAAATATATATTTTTTTTATGTGCACTAGCGCTGTTGATTGGTGACTATGTAATTATGGGGTATAGTGGTCATCAGGCAAATTTAAAGACTTCTGTCTCCGTTTTCATATCAGCACAGAGTGAGTGGCAGCTGTGAGCTCATCCCGGCACTTTCACTGACAGCTCGCTCTGCAGATTATCTAAGCAGAGCCAACTGTCAATCCAAGTGGCGGGGCGTGCTTAGCACTCACTGTGTGCTGCGCACTGACTAAAGCCACCTCTATGACTGAAAGCCGGAGGCTCCTGGTAAAAATAAAGTTCATTTTCTCCCAACAGCTGCAGCTGCACAGCTTGAAAGAATTATCAACCCGCAGATTAACCCTTTATCCGCAGGTTAATAGGATTTGGGGACAAGGATGGTTCACTTTAAGGTGACTGATATCTCTTTCCTCCACAGACTGGTACACGTTTGACACCCCCGAGGAGGTGGCGGAGACTTTCTCTGCTTCGCTTTCTGAAACCATTGAATCATCCAACCCAAATAAAGTAGAAGGTAGGAGAACAGTACGCGGCATGACCTCCAGAGTGGAAAATACCTATGCTATAGCGGGGAGGGAGGGGGACAAAATAGGACACTATGGCTTTATGGTGGGGAAGAGCTGATGCTGCCTTAATTCCGCTTTCCATGGTGCATTAATACAAGGACTGGCACTAAACAAAAAAAAAATTGTGATAAAGCTGAGATCATTAATATGTCCTCCACTCAAGGATTATAATTGACAGCCAGATAAGGAAAGCAAACAGGGCCAGGTCCAGGGTCCACCATTACTCTGGAGCTCGGCTTCTTGGGAAGAGCCTGTTGATGTTTGGTTTGGAGGCGGTATGATAGGAGTAGCTGATTTCCAGACAAGCGCCCATCATACAGAATGAGGGTTAGTGACGGAAATCATCAACGCTGTTTTTTTCAGACACTTTTCTATTTTAACTTTCAGTATTCTATGTAATTTTTTTGCTCCAAATTTTTCAAAATTTTCCGTTTCTTCGTCCCCTTCTTCCATCACCCATAACTTTTTAATTTTCCATTAATATTGCCATATGAGAGCTTGTTTATTGCGGGATGAGTGACACCATTCATTCTGCCACATAAGGAGAAAAAATTCCGAATGCGATGAAATTGCAAAGAAAGTGCATTTGCACGATTTTTTGGGGGTTTTTTTGTTACCATGTTCACTATAGAGTAAAACAGACCTGGCAGTAAGATTTCCCAGGTCAGTACGAGTCCACTGATACCAAACCTGTAGATGTGCATTTTCTTTTGTTTTATTATTGTTTTATTTTCAGGGGGCAAAAGGGGGGTGATTTCAACTTTTAGTTTTAGGGGTTTTTTTATTATACTTTTTAAAACTTTTTTTTTTTTTTTTACATTTTTTATTCATTTTACTAGCCTCCTTAGGGGACTGTATGACTGTACTGTCCGATCGCTTCTCCTGATCAGAGCGATGCTGCAGGATTGCTCTGATCAGGAAAGATGATGATTTCCTGTGAGTGAAAGTGCTCTGCCAGCATCCACAGGAAGTGAGTCATCACAGTGACAGGAGTCATCATCTGATCCCACGCTGCCATGCCAACCCATTGGCGCCCCGTGATTGTGTCACAGGGCCACCGATGGTGGCAGAGATCTGCGCAATCCCCGCCGGAGTGCTTTAAATTGTGCTGTCAGAATTTGACAGGGCAATCTAAGGGGTTATGTAGAGCTGCTGTCCTGGTACCTGAACTTCTTTGAATGCTGCAGGTCCCCTCAAACTCTTGTTTGACGTCATACTTCACTGGCAGATTCAAAAAGTACTTTCATCCCACTCCGTCCCACCCACAGGGATTTAGCTTGCACTATTGAAAGGGCTTATTCGGACAACACTCCACCGCCAGTGCTTCTGGCCACGACCTACTCTTCTACTTTAAGACCCCACTGACCTTCGGTCTTGCAGGATAATTCGTTGGGTATTCTATCCAGGAAAACAGACGCCACCCCGACCGCCTGGATTTAACCCTGCTTCTGGGGACGCAGTTACAACCAGTCCTCTAGTGAGTAGGACCCCGCGTGTCCGATGTCAAAGGTCGACCCTTAGGATCCTTTTTTAATTAACGTTTGGGCTTCTTGTCTCTTTCTCCTCACTGGGGACTCTCCTGTCCTCCCTCTACATCCTGTCTTATTTATACGCTATACTCCTCCTGGCATTAAACCCCTTCTTACTTAACGAGGTGTCAGGAAAGCAGTGAATGGGCCACGTTGCCACCTGGTGGCCACTCACCAAAACACACTGTTGGGATTTAAGAAACGTTCATGCGTGCCAGCCACTTCTACAGGGGTGACAGAGCCTTGACCCTCCCCCCCTTACAGTTAACAGGTGCGAGTGGATCAAAAATCCACTTACGCATGTTAGTCACACATGTCTGCTGATCAGATTAGCAGACATGTGCGGAGATGACCTCGGGCTCGCAGAGCGATCCTGTGGTAACTGGACAGACACTGCCAAGGATGTACAGGTATGTCCTTGATTATGAAGGGGTTAAAATGTTATGCATTAATCTTGAGTTAAGCAAAAATAAAGCTGGACAGATTTTATACTCTTCCAGAAAACTAAGGTACAACAGTGACATTTTCAGAAATTTGAAATAATAAATTAGGCTAAAACATCCGGATAAGGAAACTTACGCCCTTAGTGCCGACCAGGAAAAAAAATAAGAAAAAAACCAGAAGTGAACGTTAAAAAAGGCACAAACTAAATAATAAAAGCCACTAATAGGCTCACATTTGCGAATAAAAAAATGAATATGACTTTCCCTGTTTCAAAGACAAGAGGCCTTTTATCACCGTGTGTCCGGGGCCTGTGGGAAAAAGCCACGTCCAATGCATTGATTCTTATTTACTGGTCTGCGCAAGAGCAGGAGTTACTCTGCCGCCAGTGGATTGGGGTGGTCTGGTCTACTGAGCATGTGTGACCACCAGTACTGGACACATTTATGGGAATAAAAAAAACAGTAGGGGGCGCCATGACTAGTGTAATCCACTAATGCCTAGATAAAGGTAATATATTTAAAAAATGTTTTTAATTAAACACTAGATGAGGAAGCGATAATAATGATAAAGACTTGACAGCTCAGGAGCCATATACTGTTCTGGCTCAGGGGGTGTCATCCGTCGCTCACATTGGGACAAATTTACAGATTCTGATACCTTTTTTTGGTAACTTTTCTCTCATTCTTCCTGCAGGGGAGACTCGTCGGAAAATAGGAGTAACAAAAGGAGGTCTCATGAACATCTTCATTATCTTAGATACCTCTAGAAGTGTTGGACCAAAAAACTTTCAAACAGCCAAGGCGATCAGTGAAGTGTTCATAGAAAAGGTACGAGTGATGGTGTCTGCCCTCTCCAGGTCCGCCTGATGTCGGACTTAGTTTACAGTCTGGGAAAGGCTATAGATTCTTAAAACATACGAGGGGGGCTGCTGAAAAGTTTTTGGCTTTACCCAGAAAAAAACTAAATAGAATGATGACTTTCCATTTATTCCACATACTCTGCACTGATGTCAACACACTTCTTCCACCGGTATTCCAAGTTCTGTAAGCCTAGCAAAAAGAAGGATTTTGGTTGTGCCTCAAACCGGGCATCTGTAGCAGCCATGGCATCAGAAATGGTGTGAATTTTGGCACCCTTGAGGTGTTTCTTCAGGTTTGGAAACAGATGATAGTCGGAGGGAGCTAGATCCGGTGAATAAGGTGGGTGGTCACCAGCTGGAAGCCCAGCTCTGCCAGTTTTGCCGTGGTCACTTGTGCAGTATGAGCGGAAGTGTTGTCTTGCAGGAACAAGATTCCTTTGGACAGCTTGCCGTGCCTTTTGGCCTTCAATTGGTACAAAAGTTCAATGTAATACCTTGCATTGATGGTGGAACCCTTTTCAAGGTAATCCACTAGCAGCACGCCCTCCTTATCCCAGAACACAGACGCCATCACTTTAGTGGCTGATTTTTGCACCCTGAACTTCTTTGGATGAGGAGAACCACTGTGCCTCCACACTTTTGACTGCTCCTTGTTTTCAGGGTCATACAAATAAATCCAGGTCTCATCTATAGTGACCAGTCACTCCAGGAAGTTCTTATCAGTCCGGAAACACTGACAAATGGACCGGGAAGTTTTCACTCGCATGCTTCTCTGATCTGTTGTCAAATGTTTGGGGACCCACTGTGCAGATCGCATCCTCATGTCCAAATGTTCATGGATAATGACACAAACGCGTTCACGAGAAATCCCCATGATGTCTGCTATTGCTTTACCTGAAATTCGTGGATTCTCCAGTATGAAGTTGTGCGCATCATTGACGATCTCCGAACAACAACCACTCTCGTGTGTCCAGGACGTTCTTCATTATTGGTACTGAAGTGGCCCATTTCAAATTTGGCAACCCAGTTCTTACGTGTGGAATATGAAGGGCATTGATCCCCCAATCACCATGAATATCCTCCGCGGACTTTCCTTGTAGAAACAAGAATTTTATCCCTCCTCTGCTCTCAGCTGCTGTGAATATCGCATTAGACTCCGACATTTTGTTTTCCTGCGTGCGTAGAACACTGTTGCCATAAGCAACAAACACAAAATGTTGAAAATACATATTAGACACGCAAGGCTTTCATGTGATGTAACATTCATTACCATAGAAACAAAAAAAGATCACAAAGCCAAAGACTTATCAGCAGCCCTTCCTATAGGGAACAATTAGTGACAGGTTACGTAGATATCAGAAGTAAGTCTATGGACCAGGCCTGCTGCATGCACGGCAGGTATCAGAATAAGAGATGAATCCAATTCCAGCTACTTAACGCCTTACATTCCGCAGTCAACAGTAACAACGGCATCTAAGCAGTTAGAAAGAGCAGTTTGAAAGGGAATGAGCTTTTGCCACAGTTTTTCAAAATCATCATAAAAACCACTTCAATTTTTGGAAACAAAAAAAAGAAAAACACCACAATTAACTATCTAAGTCCAGACAATCGCATATGTTTAGATTCGAAGTTCTTGGACTCTAGAATTGCCCAATAGATCACTAGGCAGATAAATTGGCTAGTGATGTGATACAGGGATGGTTGTTGGTGTACGCTGCCCTCACTCCGTATATCCATCAGGTCAGGAATCATGGTTGTAATCATACAGGACATTATTGGTAAGATTACTCTTTGCGTTTCTTCTTGTAAATTGTATTTGACCTGTTATCGTTCTCATCTGATGACCGGGGTAGGATATGTATATCATTGTCTGTTACAGATCTCCAGCTTTGATTTTACCCCTCGCTACGCTGTCATCTCATACGCATCATTTGTAAAACCCATTTCGCTGCTGTCTGATGATGATAGTACGGACCCTGACGCCGTCATTGATAAGATTAAAGCCTTTAAGTACTCAGGTAATGGAGCTCACGTCACTTTCCCAATAACTTTACTAACTATATAACATCACACACCATCAGTCCCAGACTAATAGTCTACAGTATTGAGAACTATAAAGGGGTTGATAAGTTTAGAAAACCCATCTCCAAACACCCTAAATGGGAATTCTGAATTAGTAAGGGATATACCCATAATGGTGTACTCCTCTCTCCATCCCAGAGTGAAGAGGAAGCATCTCTCGCTTTGGAGAACCTATCCCGTCCTGCATTACATACATGCCATTATATGAATGAGTACTGTGTAATACTCATGCATGTGGAGCTTAGAAATATGTGGCGCTCACCACTGCTTGTTTTTTAAGATAGCCCTTTATTGGGACATTATGTTCAGAATGTGGAAAAAAAGGAGCAACAGCTGTTTCGCCAGTCACCATGCTTCTTCAGGTTCGCCAAAGCCTGAAGAAGCATGGTGACAGGCGAAACAGATGTTTCTACTTTTTTTCCACATTTTGCACATGATGTCCCAATAAAGGGCTATTCTTAAACAGAAGCGGTGGTGAGTGCAGCATATTTTTTTTTTGGTCTACATGCATGAAATCTTACATTTCTTTTGGTTGAGCACCATATATACTGGTCAATACCTGAAAAATATCAGACTCCTTGTGTCCTATTTATTAGCTGTATTTGCTTGACATATATTCTGTGTTGACGGGAATTGTGTAATACTTTCCCCTGTGGTGGAACTGCTGAGAAGTCGATATATTCCATTACCCACAGTGACAATTGCATCTAAATGGTTAGAAAGAAGAGGTAAAAACTGCATTGGATTCTTGGCACAATTTTCGAAAATCGTGCCTAAAACGCTGCAGTTTTCGGAAATCCTCAGTAAAAAATGAACTATCGTTTTACTTAAAGCCTAGTTTGGATTTTCATACTCTCGGTCTCCTAATCTCTCTGCGTCATCCTATCCATAAAGTATGCAATGAAAACAATTCCTGTTCTATTTTTAAGGGCATTTTGCGTTTACGTATTATTCCAAATCTGATTTTTCTTTCTGACCATACAACTTATTTCTTTTCTAGCTCATGGAGACAAAACTGGAACGAATACTCGGGATGGTCTGAAGGAAGCTTTCAGCATGTTGTCTCTGGATTATATGACAGATCCCAAAAGGTTCCAGGAAACAAGAAATGTAATCCTGCTGATGACAGATGGCAAGTGTCAGGTCACATATTAATATGCTGATTATTTGTCACAACCTTAGCCAGTACCTCATCCTTGTCCTCTTCAGATACATATTTTCCTCAGTCAATGTTTCATCCTCACATCTCACAGCTGGTGCTTCACCCTCACATCCCACAGCTGGTGCTTCACCCTCACACCCCACAGCTGGTGCTTCACCCTCACATCCCACAGCTGATGTTGCACCCTCACATCTCACAGCTGGTGCTTCACCCTCACATCTCACAGCTTGTGCTTCACCCTCACAGCTGGTGCTTGACCCTCACATCTCACAGCTGGTGCTTCACCCTCACTTCCTACAGCTGGTGCTTGACCCTCACATCTCACAGCTGGTGCTTCACCCTCACATCTCACAGCTGGTGCTTCACCCTCACATCCCACAGCTGATGTTGCACCCTCACATCTCACAGCTGGTGCTTCATTCTCACATCTCACAGCTGGTGCTTCACCCTCACATCTCACAGCTGGTGCTTCACCCTCACATCTCACAGCTGGTGCTTCACCCTCACATCTCACAGCTGGTGCTTCACCCTCACATCCCACAGCTGGTGTTTGACCCTCACATCCCAGAGCTGGTGCTTCATTCTCACATCTCACAGCTGATGTTTCACCCTCACATCCCACAGCTGATGTTGCACCCTCACATCTCACAGCTGGTGCTTCATTCTCACATCTCACAGCTGGTGCTTCACCCTCACATCCCACAACTGGTGCTTCACCCTCACATCTCACAGCTGGTGCTTCACCCTCACATCCCACAGCTGGTGCTTCACCCTCATATCCCAGAGCTGGAGCTTCACCCTCACAGCTGGTGCTTCACCCTCACATCCCAGAGCTGAAGCTTCACCCTCACATCTCACAGCTGGTGCTTCACCCTCACATCCCAGAGCTGGTGCTTCACTCTCACATCCCACAGCTGGTGCTTCACCCTCACATCCCAGAGCTGGAGCTTCACCCTCACATCTCACAGCTGGTGCTTCACCCTCACATCCCAGAGCTGAAGCTTCACCCTCACATCCCACAGCTGGTGCTTCACCCTCACATCTCACAGCTTGTGCTTCACCCTCACATCCCACAGCTGGTGCTTCACCCTCACATCTCACAGCCGGTGCTTCACCCTCATATCCAAGAGCTGGTGCTTCACCGTCATATCTCACAGCTGGTGCTTCACCCTCACACCCCACAGCTGGTGCTTCACCCTCACATCCTACAGCTGGTGCTTCACCCTCACATCCTACAGCTGGTGCTTCACCCTCATATCCAAAAGCTGGTGCTTCACCGTCACATCCTAGAGCTGGTGCTTCACCCTCACAGCCTACAACTGGTGTTTATGCACACTCCCACAGCTGGTGCTTCACCCTCACATCCCACAGCTGGTGCTTCACCCTCACATCCCACAGCTGGTGCTTCACCCTCACAGCTGGTGCTTCACCCTCACATCTCACAGCTGGTGCTTCACCCTCACATCCCACAGCTGGTGCTTCACCCTCACATCCAAAAGCTGGTGCTCCACTGTCACATCCCAGAGCTGGTGCTTCACCCTCACAGCCTACAACTGGTGTTTATGCACACTCCCACAGCTGATGCTTCATCCTCATCCCCAAAGCTAGTGCTTCATTCTCACCCCTCACAGCCAGTGTTTCATTTTCACCCCCACAGTAGGTGGTTTAAACTCACCCCCACAGCCGGTGGTTCATTCACAGCCAGTACGTCATCCTCATCCCACAGACTGTGTTTCCTACACTCTCCCACAGCAGGTGCTTCATCCTCACCCCCACAGCCAATGGTTCATCCGGACCCCCACAGCCGGTGCTTCATCCTCATTCCACAGCCGGTGTGTCCTACACTCTCCCACAACCGGTGATTTTTTTTTCTCACGCCTATAGCCAATGCTTTGTGTCACCACTATCACATTCATTCTCGTGTCCTCTTGACAACAATTTTCTTTCTCTTCCTTAGGAAAGCACAATATGGGTGGTGACCCTGCTGTGGAGATTAAGAAAATCAGAGAAATTCTGGACATCAGGAAGGACAATAATCGGGAAGATTTTCTGGGTATGGTTTATATATTTGTGATAAAACACTGCCTCATTACACTTGAATCTTGTATTGAGATAAATATTGTATTCTCTTCATTTTTTTTACAGCTAGTATACTGTAGTTTCTCCAATTTAGCAGGAAGGTTGGGTGATCGGTTGTCAGAGGCAGCCAGGAGCCCAAGGAAAGCTCAGTTTACTCTGTGAAGATAATCTCATTACATGTAGGTTGGTAGTAGGAGTCAATACGAAATCTCCAACAGGGCCTCCATAGAGTAGTATTGTCCCTTTTTGTGCCTAAGTACATTAGCAATGTACCCTTTCCCACATGGCACCTGTAAAGTAGTAACTTACACTTTTTATGTCCCAATACAAATGGGACATCCTCTATCGTATCACCTATACACTAACAATGTCCCCCATTGTGGCCCACATACCCTAACAATGTCTTTCATGTAGTCCCAATACCCTCACTATGCCTCCAAAGTGGTCCTTTTCAACTACACCGCTTCCTCATGCATTACCCTATGTAGGCAGAGACCTTATTGTGATGGGACGCAAATCAGATGGTGTTGCTGGCCTTTGATAGACCTGGAACGTCCAAAGGTATTACAAAGAATGGAGCCAGCGGCTCTCTGCTCCGCAATGGTTTTCAGCTGGAAGTGCGTCTGAGGACAAACATCCAGCTGGAAAGAGCTCTTGTCTTGTCAGCAGTTGGCCTCCTCTGTTCTGCACTCTCTGCTACCACATTTTTATGCCCCAGTATTGACATATATTTTGTTTTATTTTGTGAGCTTTATGTTACACTTTGGAAGAGCTGGTACCACTATCGAAGACCTTTAGTAGAAGTTAAAACTCAATCTCCCTCCAAGTAAATGAGGTAGAATTTCGTCAAAGGTACTGATTGGCCGGCTATCTAACATCCATGGGGGTCTATGACTTTTTCCCAATAGCGATTAAGAGTGAGAAGAAAGATATGGCATGTTTACATTTCAAAGGTCTGAGAGTGACTTATTAGCCTTATAATTGTTGGTGAAGCAACAAGTAAGACCAGCTTTAAAGATGGTAAGTAAGACCACCTAATACAAGCCTTTTCACAGTGAATGCCCACCATTTCTTCCTGTAGATCTTGTCCACGTTCATGAAGGACATGATGAAAATATATTCATGTAATTTAACTTCTCAAAGTTTCTCTACATATTACATTATTCCATATCTAATTACTTTTCTTCCATTTATAGACGTTTATGTCTTTGGGCTGGGTGATGACATAAGTGAAGAAGCAATCAATGACCTTTCATCCAAAAAAGATCCCGAGAGGCATGTCTTCAGGATGGAAAGTGTAGATGGTATGAAGAAGGCCTTTGACATAATGTTAGGTGAGAGCATTTCTATTTCTTTCTTCGGGACTGTTCTAACGTCATTGTTCCTGCCTGTATGGAACGTCAAGACGATGAGACCTCAGGCTGGAACAGGAACAGGTAAGTATATCAGAGCAAATAGCTTGGTGGTCCATTCTGGTCCTCTACTGTAGCTGGGCTTTACTTCTGTGCCTGGCATTCTTGGCACCTCATGCACTTACTAGGTCCCGTGACGTCTGTAGGTCATACTTAGAAAGTGCAAGAGGCATTGAGGATGCAAGTTGCCAGGAACAGAAGTTAAGACTGTAGAGTTGATCAAACATATTCACAGGACCATGGTTCAGTGGCCATGTTGGTAGTCCGTGATTTCTGGTCCAGAGCCCTGTGAACACTTTCCACCTACTGGCATCTTTGGCAACACTTCTGATTACTAGGTGGTTTGCACTTCAACATTGATGTTGTACTGGGCCTACTAATCAGAAGAGGCACCGGGGATGTCAGGTTTTGTGGCATGGTCAGCTCTAGAAAACTGCCTTGGTCAGGCTGCGACAGAGAACAGAACTGACAAGGGTAGCATGAATCTTTCTGTTCAACTCGAATAATAAAGCAACCCTCCACCCTGGCACTGAGAAGTGTATATATACAGTTGTCATGTATAGTGACCCTACCTAATGTCTTTTTTTGCCTGTTGTTCCAGTTCAGTTAGATCTTAGATGTAGGCTTCCATAGGGAGCAGTGATATGTAACAGCTACAACAGGAAGGCAGGAGACAGACGTACCACTATGCTTGCCACGGAGCTACAGTGGCCATCTTTGATGCCGGAGGACAGGAATGCCGGTCTCAATGAGACAAACTGAAGACACCTTACAGAGTGATGGTACACTGTTAGTATAGTCACCGTTTAGTGACAAGGTGGAGAGTCACATTATTGATTGTTTTTGTGAGTTCAGGGATGTATAGATGTGTGCCTGTGATGGGGATCAGGTAAAGTCCAGATCACATCGGTTACATGGTGACACCAACATTGTTTTTTACCCCATGAACTTTAATCTTGTCCTACACATTACTTTCAGATGAGACAGAAGTTCTTCCAATGTGTGGACTTTCCAAAGAACGACTTGACGATTATGAAGGCCTAGAAGAAGTGTTCCCCTGGATTGCTAAAATTACCATCACAGTAAGTCCATAACTACTCAGTGTCACAAGACCAAAGATAGTGTAAGAAAGCCCTAGACGTGCCACAAGAAGAGATCTAGTGTCAAAAAGTCATAGGTGAGAATACTATAAATGAACAATGGCCGTATCATACAGATCTAGAGTTACAGATGAATTGCATTGAAAATCTAAGAGAAAACTTCTGTCTGGTACCAGTGAGCTGCCAGAAAGCAACCATTTTCTAGTAAAGTCTTTCTCCAACTGGTTTTAAGTGAATACTTTTGAGTAAAACATGTCAAATTCATGGAAATCCAAATTACTAAGTTTCGATACACCTTGCATTCATCTTAAAGACAGAAAATTTCAATTAATCTCTTCCTGCCATGAGAAGGGGTCGATTGGCATCAAAATTTGCTCCACTAGATCTATAGTTACCAGAAGGTCTGTCTTAGGCCACTCTCACACATCCGTGCATTTAATGGTCTGTGGGGCAGGTCAGTATGTTTGTCGGTGTGTATGTTCTCCGTGTGCTGTTTGTGTGCTATCCGTGTGACATCCGGATAGCACACGGACAGTATGAACTTGTATACTTACCTGTCCCTGGAGCTGCTGTTACTTTCGGGTCCGTGAATATGCATGAGCATAATGAGTGGGCCCTGAAGGACGTTTGTCCTTATCTCCGGTACGTGTGGAAACGTACGTCATGCGTACCGGAGACACGGAAGGCCTTAAGGAAACTGCCTGCTTTATCTTCCAGTTTTTGGTGGAAGTGGAGTGAAAAGTCGTCATTTTATTATAAATACGGCATTTCTCATAATTTGCGACTTGTCTTTGCCACAATACTGGTACTGATAAATTTCCCTGATGATGTAATAGTGACATAGGGCTGTCAAAATAGAAGAACATGCCAGCAACACTTTCTGCTTATTATATGTTCACCGAAGCCGGTACGCACCGCACGTTGTGACACTTTCTTTTTGTTACTTTAAGCGTCCGGGTTCTGAAGAGAAATGTAAAGGATCCATTGTGAGCAAATCTTTTGTCCTGACGGCTGCTCACTGCTTCCATCTCGATGACTTACTCCATACGATCAATGTCAGAGTTGGAGGTAAGTTCTCCCATCCATGATACTGTTCGTCCTACCACAACCTCCAACATGGCCTCTAGCGGAGACATGAGGACCTCGGAGCCAATTCTACAAATGTGAGGACTACGGATGTTTCTGCTTTCATCTGTTGTAGATAAGTTATTCACAGTGAAGAACCTCTACCGTCATACTGACTATAACCCACTCGGCAAAAGGGACAAAGGCGTGGAGAAATCCTATGATTATGATATGGCTCTCGTTGAACTGCAAGGGAAACTTGAGTTTTCCAGTAAAATCAGGTAAAAAAAAAGATATTTACTTTGACAACTTGGTTAAGTTGAACAAACGGAGACTTTTAGACCTGTTCTATGGTGACATGGTAGCTTGCATGCTTATATTGGGGAATTTTGGGGACTGGTTCTGTATAGGGGCGAGGTGGCAAACATTTTCATGGCTCAGAATCCTAAATCTTCCCGCAGACCGATCTGCCTTCCATGTACTACGGGGGCGTCCTGGGCTTTAAAGCAACGAGGGAAATCTGTGACGTGCAGCGACCATGGTGAGTGTCGGAGGACTGAGTATGGCGGCTTGTGTACTCTCTACTGTAAACATGTTTTTGTATTTTTTCGAAATCTTGATGCTTTGCTGACTAATTTCAGAATGTAACTGTATAAGCATCAAAGATTACAGAGCTCCAAACCCTCGGCTGTCCCTCACTGACCCATAAAGTATATCAATGCGTCTGACTACACCGCGTTCCAAATGATGCAAATGCTATTTTTTTCCGATTATCCTAAAAGGTCGATGGAAGCGAGTCAGTATACAGTAATGCTAAAATCAGCAACCGTTAGCGGATAAATCACATTTTATTGGACAAACCTCCCAATGATAACAGTATTTTTTTCAAAACTAGAAAAACTCAAAATGCACCAAACTATTATACACAGCAGAGTTTCCAAACATTTTATAGGTTGTAAAGAACTGAAAATGGTCATTTGTTGAATTTGCAGCAATAAGAGGTCACAAGGTCTGAAATTAGAAGCTTTTCCAATCAAAACCATATTCACAGGCCAAGTCACTTGTACCATAAGACCCTTCTTTGAAGTCACCTTCCCAATTTTTGCATCCATCGAGCCTATGACTTTTTGGGGTTTCTGTTAAAATTTCTTATTCTTATATCAGCGTCGCCTCCCAGGGCTGTTGTTGTGATGTGATCGGCCTCCCACCCATTATATCTTTTTCTGGAGGATACTCCAAAGGTTCTCAATAGGGTTGAGGTCAGGGGAGGCTGGTGGCCGCACCATGTGTTTCTCTCCCTTTATGCCCATAGGAACCAAAGGTTTTCTTGGCTGTATGAGTTGGTGCATCATCAGCATGAAGATTATTTTCCTACAGGTGGTTTGGTTCTTCTTTTTGTACCATAAAAGAAAGTGGTCAGTCAGAAGCTCTATATACTTTGCCGAAGTCATTTTCACACTTCATTGACTCTAAAGTGGCCTACCAGCTCTTTCTACAAAGTTTTGGCCCAAAACGTGACTCAACCTCCTTGCTGACATTGCAGCCTGGTTGGTACATGGTGGCCATCCACCAACCATCCACTACTTCATTCATCTGGACCATCGAGGGTTGCACAACACTCAAGAAGATGGTTTTATAATCAGACTTAATGTATGTCTGGACCCACTGCAGCCATTTCTGCTTGTGAGCACTGTTTTGGGGTGGCCGAAAAGTAGGTTTATGCACAACTGCAGCCTCTGCAGGTTTTCGGTACACTAGATGCTCCAGCTGCTTCAGATATCTGTTTGCTTCTTTGTAATAGTATTTTAGCAAATACAATGAATTTGTCTGGCAGAATCCTTCCTCATTATGCCTTTATCTGCAGAAACCCCTCAGTGCTGTGTATCAGCCATATACTGTATGTCTTCACAGTAAGATGAATGATCATGTTTACAGAGGTTGTCCACTAGTCTAACATTGATGGCCTATCCTTAGTCATTGATAACTCACTGAATTGGATGGACTAAAACAACCCCATATCTGTTAAATTGGGTTAGTGTGTGGATAGACTTGTACAAAGCACAGTGGATTAGGTGTTAAATAATTGTAACATACTTAATAAAAATTATTTTATAATTCGTCCATCCAAGTCAGTGAGTTTTAAATGTGGTGGCCTCTCAGAGTTAGGCCGGAGTCACACTTGCTTATGACTCTTGCGAGTATTGGATCGCACTGCCCATACTGGCCGCGGCTCTCCTGACAGGAGGGGCTCAGCTGCATAGAAATACATGAAGCTGAGCAGCTCCTGCCAGGACAGCCGCGGACAGTACGGGCAGTGCGATCCAATACTCGCACAAGTCGCACACATGGGTGACTTTAGCCTTAGCTAAGTCCTCTGTCAGTGAATTGATAAGTCATTTATGTCTGATCAATGGGGATGCGATACCTGGCACCCCCAATAATCAGCTGTTCCTAGTGTCGTCTCCAGCCACGAAACTGCTCCATTCGACAAAGAATTGGCCACGGCCGGGTCCTGCACATTTGTCCCCTAATGATTTGAATAGGGGGTGGATGTGCAGTGCTGTGGCCACTATAGAGTTGATGGAGATCCGCTGTGAAGCTCCTTAACTGAGCAGTTCCGGCCACCGCCGGTACCGACAACAGCTGAACGACAAGTGGCGCATCCCCACTGATCGTTAGATAATGACCTATCTAACGATTGACCATGAATGTTAAAGTTGTGGACAACCCCTTTAAGTTTTTGAGAAACATCTAAAGTTTTCATACCTTGTCCAAGGCATTTGATACTTTTCAGCGGTAGAGAAATCCTTTTCCTTTCCCATATTGCTTGAAACCTGTGGCTGCTAAATAATGTGGACCTAATTGGACTCACCTGGAAAACTAATTATCACAGGCGTTTGAGATTGATTTTAGAGATCCAAAGAGCCCTGAGATACAAAACAAAAAAATAATAAAAAACTACATATTTATGACACTTAAATCCAATTTGCATAATATTTTGGACCGCAGTGTATAGCGAGCACTGGGGGGGGATTAGAGAAGACACGTACAGTATATGGGAGCTGTATACATCTGTCTTCAGTAAGCTCCCCCTAGTGGTGGATGGCTGGAGATGAAATCACACTTGTAGTAATGTGAAATATGGAAAATGTAATAAATTTTGGTCTTATATCATTTTATATGTCCTTAGAGAAGACACTGCTCTCGTCAGAATTGGTGAAGGCCATGTTTGTGGCAGAGGAAACTAATAAGGCATTGGAGAGAAAGGATGTGATCATAAAGCGAGGGAGTAAGGTAAGGAGAATGAACAATAAAAAAGACAAATGAACCATAGACATAACACTGAGCCATAGGAATGTACTTGTTACAGCCGAACCACGTGGACCGCAATGTGGGTGGTCTAATTTTTGTCCAATGGGACATCGGGATATCTTGTAGTTTTGAATGACACCATTCACCTTACAATACAATGTAGTGAAGATCAGTAAGAAAAAATTCCATGTGCCGTGAGATCGTGAAAAAAAACAAAACAATACCGCCATTATATTTTGGGTTTTGCTTTTACACTGTTCTGTGCGTGGTAAAAATGACCCAAATTTATTATTCGCCAGGTCAAAATCATTAAGCTGATACCAAACATATAGAATATTTTTAATTTAAGTAGTAAAAAAAACCTCAGAACGTTGCAAAAAGAAAACAACAGAAAAACAACCAAGAACTAAAGAAAGATTAAAAATAATGGGTCCAATTCATCATTTGCATTTTATTAATTGATGTTTTTCAGTCAAAGTGCATGAAAATGGCGCATGTGGTTCATGAGCAGCACGGTGGCTCAGTGGTTAGCACTGCAGTCTTGTAGTGGCTCAGTGGTTAGCACTGCAGTCTTGTAGTGGCTCAGTGGTTAGCACTGCAGTCTTGTGGTGGCTCAGTGGTTAGCACTGCGGTCTTGTGGTGGCTCAGTGGTTAGCACTGCAGTCTTGTAGTGGCTCAGTGGTTAGCACTGCGGTCTTGTGGTGGCTCAGTGGTTAGCACTGCAGTCTTGTGGTGGCTCAGTGGTTAGCACTGCGGTCTTGTGGTGGCTCAGTGGTTAGCACTGCAGTCTTCCAGCGCTGGGGTCCTGGGTTTGAATTCCACCAAGGACACCATCTGTAAGGAGTTTGTATGTCCTCCCCGTGTTTGCGTGGGTTTCCTCTGGGTTCTCCAGTTTCCTCCCACACTCCAAAGACATACAGATAGGGACTTTAGATTGTGAGCCCCAATGGGGACAGTGTTCCTGATGTATGTGAAGCGCTGTGGAATATGTTAGCGCTATATAAAAATAAAGATTTATTTTTTTTTATGAACTTTGTAAAAAATGCTCTTTATTTCTGTCTTTAGCCATTTTTGCATCTTTTTACAATAAAAAAAATCACAAGTTCCGCTAAAATGTTGCAACAGATTTGCACAAAAAAAATTGCAGTCGTACATAAAATCACTTCCTGGAAGGGACAGGAGGACATTTGCGCAAGAATTTAGTAACTTTTTAAAAAGTCACAATTGATGAATGAGCAGAAAATGTCTGGAAATCCCAAATTTCAGCCACATGGCAAACAAAAAAAAAAAAAATAGTAAAACACAACAACTGGGGAACACATAACATACACTTTAAAAAAAAAAAAAGCAAATTAAAGAAAAAATAACGCACAAATAAAAAAACTCTTGAAAACCACCAAAAACTACACAGAAAAGGCCCAAATGCAATAATGTATCAGGACCATACCTGCTGGCTGAATTTCATCATTAAATTCTATTGTAACACCCCTTTAAGCCGTGTCCGTGGGCAGGGTGTTCTCACTTTAATATGGTGCAGTGCCTCCACCCGAATCTGCATATATGTATTCCTTCACTGGTAAAGGGGGAATAAAGCCTATCTCACAGCTGCCGCACCTGCACCCTAACTGGTACCTGTACAGACTAGTATCCCTTGCTGCACAGCACCCTAATGGCTCATGCACATGTGACGCCCCTGGATTATTCAGGTCCTGCAGGATTCAACCCCCCATGGTTCTGGTTCTTCATCCTGCACTGTTGCCTCCACCAGCAAATAAAATCCTAGATACACTTTCACCACACCCTGTCAGGCACACCAGTGGTCGGCTTAAGCTGGAATAGGGCCGCCCACCTAGGGGTCAGGCAGGGAGGTGGGAGGTGTCAGTTCAGAACAGTGGTAGCCCTCGAGTTGTGAGGAGCTCTGAGGAAGCTGGGAGTTGTAGCTCTCAGGGGAAGCAGACTAGGTTGCAGACGGTGGTCTGGACCTAGAGGAGTCAAACCCCTGGTCGCAGGGGATTGAGGCTAGGTGCCAGGGACCTGTCTTGGAGGACGGTCAGCAGCCTAGGCCTAATAACTGGTCCGGGACCGAAGGCACGACGGGGTACACGGACCCTAGGTCGGGGAGAAGCTTCACGCGACCCGGCAAATAACCTGTGGAGGACAGGGCCTCTATGGACTGTTGCCAAGAAGCTCAGAGATCGGGGGCAATATCAAAACGAGGGGGATAGGGCTTTCCAAACAAGCAGCCCACTGAAATCCCAAGCGTGAGCTCCTGAGAGCAGGCTCCTTCACTTAGCCATAGTGGGGAGCGGGGCCTGGAAAGCTCCAATCTGACGGGCCACAATGGACACTGAAAACTAATGTGCCAGGAGGCAGGTTACGGAACACCAGGCAGTGCTGCAGGGGACGGGACCCGGACGAGCTCCCCCAAGAGGGCAGCGGCACCCAGAGACTTTACTGCTTTATTGCTGACTGAGTACCTGATTAACCCCTGCAGCTGTACTCCCCCTGCACCCCAGCATTTCATTCAGAGTCCCAGGGCCTTCCCCTACCCGTGGAGGGTAACAACATCCAGCTGCCCCACTCCATCACCCCGGGTACTCCCAACAGCAGCAGCGGTACTCCCAGTTACCGTACACCACACGTGGCGTCACAAACTATATCTTCCCTGTAAATACCCCCTTATACATTTGAGGGTGGCCCCTAGCCCCCGGGTCCGGAGACCCTCGAGCCACGAGTAAACAACCCCCACGGATCCGAGCAGTTCGACCGCTGCAGGGGCGGCACACACAGATCGGAATATTACTAACTGCACAGCTATAGGTCCACAACCCGCACCTGTCTGCCTAAAAGGCTGTCAGGTTGTATCACGAATTTCCTTAGGAACTAGAGGGGAGTTTGCAAAGAACAGTTGAGAACAGGTGATAACCACACATCATAGGAAGAAAAGCAAAGGTAAAAGAAATTAGACCATCGTCATTTGGATAGGGACTGACCAGGCGGTGGCTCAGCAAGAAAGGGAGCTGACCATGCAGTACAAGGTTACCAAACCAAGACCCAAGGCATGACACTTTCAGGCTTAGGTCCCATGATAGTAACTGTGTTACTTTGTAATTCTGTGTCCCCTGAACTCTCCCCTGACTGGGGACAGCATGGACTTGATGCTGGGCTACACTCTTCTTGAGGGTCGTCTTCAGTTAACTGATCAATATGGTCTTGGTCATCACTGGAATTACTCTCAGTACCCTTAGGAGTAACAAAAGAGCTGACCAATTTTTGATGCCAAAGACTCCGACATGAAGTGCTTTGTGGCTGAAGCAAACTGATATTCTGCCCTGCAGCAGTAGTTGCTGACGATGATAAGTCTTACTGGTCCTCCTCCCATTTTTGGGCTTCACAACTTGTTCTCAAAGTCTACAATCATGGTGGGTCTTCCTGGGGACAAACCATGTGTAGGAGTTACCACAGTCCTTAGTGTCAGTTCTCATTCTTGGCCATTAAACCAGCTGAATATAGTATCAATAGTCCTCTTAACAAAACGTTGCCTATGGTTATCGTACAGCACACTTGTGACCGTCTTCCGAAAGAAAGTGGGAAGCATCAACTGTCTGAGAACTTCCCCCATTTTGATGCTTGACCTCCCGTTATAGCACTCCATTTGTCACAACTGGGGAGCAAACTAAGGAAAGCAGATTCTTCTGTTTTCAAAGCGTTATTCTTGGACCTCCGGCCCCTTGTAACGAACCGTCAGACTACTCCTACTGATGGATCTTCCAGTTGAGCCTTCTCCACCTGGGTTTGCATCAGTGGTAGGAGAGCAGATAGGCAACTTAGCAATTCAGTTGAGCACTGTCCCATGATGGAATGATCTTGCCTCGGAGTCAGTGACACATGACTTCAATTCCAGGTCTCTTCATCTCCAGACAACATGTTTTTGTAGAATAAGATAGATTCCAGCTCACCATTGATGTAGCCCCTCCGTTCAGAGTTCAGACATTGTCTCTGCCACAGCTTGGATATTTCCAGCAGAAGTAGTCTCTGTATACAAAACTGCCACTGCAGGTCTGTGTTATACTATACATGGGATTTGGTTCTGTATGAGAAAAATTTAATTCTGACAGCAAAAAAGCTCAAAAATTTATGAGCACAGAATGTTTATACCGAAAAATAACACGATGGTAAAAGATGGAAATGAGATATCATTGACAACCACCCTTCTCCTCCTCAGAGGCTCGCCTGTCTAGATGATACCAAAAAGATAGACAAATTCAAGGATATTCCAGAAATTAAAGATGTCGTGACCGACAATTTCTTATGTACAGGGGGAGTAACTCCTCAGGTGGATCCACAAACCTGCAAAGGTAATTTTTCTTATGTTTATAATTTGTCACTGAGTGCAATACCTGTAATCCATGCATATATTGAAAGATTAGGTGTGAGATGTATGAAGGGAAAATGGAGACTCTGTAGATGACATGTGAGGAGGTATCGGGAGATTAGCTAAGCGATGTATGGAGGGGACATGGAGGGACTGGAGATGATGTGGGGAAGTATCAGGACTCAGGAGATTAGGTCAGAGATGTATGGAGGGGACATGAGGAGCTGGAGATGACATGTGGGGAGGTATCAGGAGATTAGGTCAGAGATGTATGAGGGGACATGGAGGGGCTGGAGATGATGTGGAGATGTATCAGGAGATGAGGTCAGAGATGTATTAAGGGGACATGAGGAGCTGGAGATGACATGTGGGGAGGTATCAGGAGAATAGGTCAGAGATGTATGAGGGGACATGGAGGGGATGGATATGACTTGTGGGGAGGTATCGGGAGATTAGGTCAGATGTATGGAGGGGACATGGAGGGTCTGGAGATGATATGGGGATGTATCAGGACTCAGGAGATTAGGTCAGAGATGTATGGAGGGGACATGAGGAGCTGGAGATGACATGTGGGAAGGTATTGGGAGATTAGGTCAGAGATGTATGGAGGGGACATGGAGGGGCTGGAGATGACATGTGGGGAGGTATCGGGAGATTAGGTCAGAGATGTATGGAGAGGCTGGAGATGACATGTGGGGAGATATTGGGAGATTAGGTCAGAGATGTATGGAGGGGACATGGAGGGGCTGGAGATGACATGTGGGGAGGTATCGGGAGATTAGGTCAGAGATGTATGGAGAGGCTGGAGATGACATGTGGGAAGGTATCGGGAGATTAGCTAAGAGATGTATGGAGGGGACCGGACATTACTTGTGCAGAGGTATTGGGAAAAAGGTTGGAGATATAGGGAGGGAAGAGGTTGTAGACTGAAAATTACATGTAGGACAGGTCGGAGGTGTATGTAGGAGACTGGAGATTAAATGTGGGGAGGTATCGGGACGAATAGGTAAGAGACGTATGAAGAGAACAAGTCATGGACTGGAGATTACATGTGGGGGGTATAGGGAGAATAGATCAGAGACGCATAAAGGTGACAGGTTGTGGACTGGAGATTATATAGGAGAACGAAGTGAGAGATTAGTTCAGTTGAGTATGGAGCGGACAGGTTATGGACAGTCTTCGCAGTTATTATTAGCATTTTAAGGTCAATTCTCTGTTTAATACTTAGGTAGTAGAGGGATTAACAGAGAAGAGAAGCAGATGAGTATAGAGGGACTTGGTAGATTATTAAAGAAGCATCGATAAGGATGGATTAGAGGGGCACAAGAGTACAAACCCAATACAGATGAGATACCTAGGATTCTGAATATCAGTGACCGGTCAGCTTGGGGTAGGGCAGAGCCTCTTGACTCCAGTTGGACTTATTGATCTCTGGAGCTTCGCGAGAAAAGAATCCTGAGGCTTTATTTCGATGGGGTCTGGTATAACTGTACAGTATGACTAGCTGTGACGTGCATCTGAATCTCCTCCACTTATTATTTCAGGTGATGGTGGAGGTCCTTTAATTGTCCCCTACAAACAACGTTATTTTCAGGTAAGTGGTGTAATGTTGGGTCAGTTGTCCACAATGCTCCAAAAAGATATCATGTTGTTATTATGGAAAATGCTCCATTCCCTCTACCTGTGCCCCGTCAGTCTATGGAGAGGAAGTCCTTAGCTCAGGTTGGAAGCATCTTTCTTGTCCTCAAGGCTCCTCTCTTTAGCAAACAAATGAGGGAACTCTATCTCAAGGTTCCTACGTCCCTTGTGCCTAAAAGTGATAGTGGGTCAGTGAATTGGACACCAGTAGTAACTTCTCTTTTCCGTCATCATTTAGGTGGGCATTAGTAGCTGGGGGACAATCGACAGCTGTAGAGGACCTAAAAGAAATCCTGGGCCGGTGCCGGCGCTGTCTCGTGACTTCCATGTCGATTTGTTCCGCACGATTGCTTGGCTGAAGAATATATTACAGGAAGATTTGGAATTCCTGAAATAAAGTTTCCTGGTGATGGAGCCGTAACCATAAATGGTTGGACGCGCTTAAGAAAGAACAAACATTCGGGAAGTGATAATAATGCACTGCACTATATTACAAAATTATATGTAATATCGTATACAGTAAATGTAATACTAGAAATATATAATCAGAAATAACTTCTAAAATGAACCCTACTGATCTAATTACCATATTATGGCCGACGTTCCTCATTACAAGCGCAAAACAACACAAAGGTACATATAGGAGCATGAAGAACACTGTAAGATAAAACCTCATACATAAATATTATAATGCAATATAAATGTACCCTGAAATCTGATTGGCTCTGGAAATGATGTGCAGAAGGGTCAGGTTTTACCTGCTTTATGCAATAATTTTTGTTAATTCAGATTTTACATTGATACACAAGATCAGCGGGGTCCTCTCTGTCTTGTAGGGTATGGAATCTTATAGTCACAGGGGTCCTCTCTCTGTCTTGCCTGTAAATTGTAAGTTCCCATAGTCAGTGGGTCCTCTCTCATTTTCTCTCTCCTGTAGAGTGTACGCTCTTATGGTTAGTGGCGTCCGCGCTCTCTACTGTAGTATGTAAGCTCTTGTGGTCAGCGGGGTCTCTCTGTCTCCTGTAGAGTGTAAGCTCTTATGGTTAGTGGGTCTGCTCTCTCTCTCTTGTAGAGTGTAAGCTCTTATGGTTAGTGGGTCTGCTCTCTCTCTCTCCTGTAGAGTGTAATCTCTTATGGCCAGTGGGAACTTCTCTCTTTCCTGTAGAATGTCAGCTCTTATGGTCAGTGGGGTCCTCTCTCTCTCCTGCAGAGTGTGAGCTCTCATGGTCAGCGGGGTTTTCTCTCTCTCTCCTGTACAGTGTAAGCTTTTACGTTCAGCAGGGTCCTCTCTCTCCTGTAGTGTGTAAGCTCTTATGGTCAGTGGGGTTTTCTCTCTCTCCTATAAAGTGTAAGCTCTTATAGTTAGTGGGTCCGTTCCCTCTCTTCTGTAGAGTGTAATCTCTTATGGTCAGTGGGAACCTCTCTCTTTCCTGTAGAATGTAAGTTCTTATGGTCAGTGGGGTCCTCTCTTTCCTGTAGAGTGTAAGCTCTTATGGTCATTGGGGTCCTCTCTCTCCTGCAGAGTGTGAGCTCTCATGGTCAGCGGGGTTTTCTCTCTTTCCTGTACAGTGTAAGCTTTTTACGTTCAGCAGGGTCCTCTCTCTCCTGTAGTGTGTAAGCTCTTATGGTCAGTGGGGTTTTCTCTCTCTCCTGTAGAGTGTAAGCTATCATGGTTAGTGGCGTTCTCTTTCTCTCTCCTGTAGAGTGCAAGCTCTTGTGGTCAGTGGGGTCCTCTCTCTTTCCTGTAGAGTGTTGGCTCTCCTGTATATTGTAAGTTCTCATACTTAGTGGGATGCTCTCTCTCCTGTACATTGTAAGCTCTTGTGGTCAGTGGGGTCCTCTCTCTTCTGTAGAATGTGAGCTCTTATGGTCAGCGGGGTCCTCTCTCTCTCCTGTGCAGTATAAGCTTTTATGTTAAGCAGGGTACTCCCTCTCCTGTAGAGTGTAAGCTCTCATGATCACTGGGGTCTTCTCACTTTCCTGTACAGTCTAAGCTCTTATGGTCAGCAGGGTCCTCTCTCTTTCCTGTAGAGTGTAAGCTCTTATGGTCAGTGGGGTCCTCTCTCTCCTGTAGTGTTGTGAGAATACAATATATTTTTCTATGTGCTTTTCTACTGTGGGAATCCAATATATTTTTCTATATACTTCTCTATAACTAAGCTTTCTTTTCTATATGAGTAAGAATATAGAGACTGTAAGCATGTGTACATCAAGGTCAGCCGCTGATATCATGAAACAAGGGAACAGAATGAAAATATTGATAACAATGGCTGGTTGCTTATGCACAAGTCCAAATTTATGATTGTGTGTTATGTGACAGTGACCTTGCAAGTTATGGAGTAGGAATACAGGAGGGGCTGGAGAGGAAATCCCAAAAAAATGGATAAACTTCACAGGCTTTCTGCATATGTTTTTAATATAACCAATCGTATACTTATGAATTTTGCTAAAAGATTAACCCATTATGGTTCTATAAAAAAGCATGTGATAACGCACGACACTCAAGTGCACCTTTTCACTGAAAAGGAATTTATACCAGCAATCTGTGTGGTCTGAATTTCTCTGCCGGCTCTCAGCGACCTTCAATTTGAGGTTCTCGCTCCTTCATGTGTATTTCACAAGCAATTAAAAGCTTTCCAGTATTAAAATTAACGCAAATGTATTTGCCACAAATCAAATTTTTGGGGAAAAACTTGACACATTCAAATTTCATAAGTTTTCCTAATTTTTACTTGGCACAAACCTTTAGCGCACCATTAATTGATCAGTGATAGAACCAACATGGTGGATGTGGGTGCTGCTGCCGTCAGACTTCCCAGACAATGGGGTGAGCCGGAGAAAGCACTTTATTAGCAGATGACCAAATATCAATTATCTACAATGTAAATAGTTTTATCCGTAATGGAAATAAAGTCTGCGACGTGAGCGTGACATGACACATAAAGAGCTTCTTCTAGTAAATTATCATTCTTAGGATTATGGATAGTAGCCTAATGGCTGGTAGGGATGGTATAGGAAAACCAAAATATATGGGCCAGCACAACTGTTAGTATAAGTGTAATATGAAGGTGCATGTACACATTCTGGCCATTAACGGACAAATATAACCTAAAATAACAATAATGCATAGAAACCCTAAAGTAAGTAAATACTGTGTTTCCCTGAAAATAAGCCCTACCAGGAATTTTTGGCCTTTAAATATAATCTCAACCCCTGAAAATAAGCCCTAGTTGTGGTTCAATAATGAAGAGTCCATGCAGCTAAAAAAGTTAAAGAAATCTGCAGGACACTTCATTTTACGTAGAAAGCAGACACCCCCAAAAAAAGAGAGGACAGTCCCCAGAATCACACGCACCAGACCCTAAACAGGAAGTCGTGTAACGCGAAAGCATTGGGGACCTGCAGTGGAACGCACACCCCCCCCCTCCGTAATACCGTACTGCTCCGGGGATAAACCTGGGATGCAGTAGAACATGATGAGGACCTGCAGTGGTATGCATCAAGGACCTGCAGTGGAATGCATCAATGCTTTCCACCGCAGGTCTTCCATGTGTTCCACCACAGGTCCTCGTGTTCCATAGTCCAGCCAGCGGAAGCAGTAAGGTATTACCGGATGTTTCTGTGTGTATGATATTCCTGCAATGTGAGTGCAGAAAGCAGGAGAGGACAGCTATGGAGCACAGAAGGACTTGCTAAAAGCGCGCGCTGTAGATCACAGGAGGGCCTGGGAGCAATGCAGATGTCCGGGGTCTGGTAAGAATGATTCTCCTAGGGTTGTCTGCCTTTTTTTTGGGGGGGGGGAGGTAAACTTTCCCCCAAACTGCGTTTCCTCAAAAATAAGCCCTACCCTGTATATAAGCCCTAGCAAATTTTTGGGGGCAAAAAATAATTTAAGACAGTGTCTTAATTTCAGGGAAACACGGTAGTAATGTGGCGCCCTGGACCAGCCAGGGGCCACAGAGAACAACACCAACACACCCCACACTCCCGGCAGGCACATCAAGGTCAGACACAAAACCCTTGTTGCCTTCCTCCAGGGGCTGATGTCCACACCAGGGGGTGGTGCCAGGCAGTTGGAGTGGCCTATCGGAGTTTACCGCAAGGACCGTGGACGGGCGGTGGCCCGGCGGTACCGGACCGGTACACAAAGAGAAGTCAGCACCATCTGGCAGGTGCTTACGGACCCCGGCAAGGCTAGGAGTCGCCGTGAATTTGCCAAATTCGTTAGCGAAGGGAACCTCCTGGGTTTCCCAGCAGCCAAGTCCCGACAGAAGGAAACAGTCCGACCAGGAGAGGGAGACACCGCAACCGCCAAGGCAACCGTTTCCCAGGGCCAGAGCCTGCGGGCAAAAGGGGCTCCTCCGGCCCATATCCAAGCCGGGGAGCGGGTTACCGGTGGGAACCCATTGGAACCGTTTAAAATACTTAGGTGCAGGGAAAGGCAGTCACCATCAACCTGCCGGGAGAAACAACCGCAGCCGTCTGTGGGACCCGTCCATCCAGCCGTGTGTTTTACCGAGAATGGTGTCCTCATCATTGGCTGAGTGAGTACCACCGTGCCATGCGGCACAGCGCTGCCCCTGCACCTCACCAGGCCCCGCAACCCGCCTGTCATCCCTACCTACCCCATCACCGGGCCCCGGGACAACCAACCCCCTACCCACGAAGGGGAGAACTAACATCAAAGCTGCTCCCTGTCACCGTTCCCGGGATCCCCGTCCAGAGCAGCGGTGGTGTCACCAATATCACCACAACCGTGGGTGGCGAAACGGACAATATCTAAAATCCCCACAATCAATCCCCCCTTTCACTCACGGGCGAAGAACGGCGCTCGAGTCCCCGGGATCCGGCCCACCGCTCGAGCCACCACCGAGCAGCCGCAGCAGCAGCGGCCGGACCCGAGCAGTGGGAAAGCGCAGCGTCACCCCCTCCGCCCGCGACAACTTGGCGTCACGAACAGGATCCTACCGTTCTACCAACTGGTGGAAGTGCGCCTTGTGTGACCGCCGGAGGTGTCCGGCCGAAAAATTGGAAAAGCCGCCATCTTGGGCACGAAAAATTCCCGCTCGAGCGTCTCCTCGAGTAGTGGAGGCGCGAAGGCCTAAACCCCGCCCCTGTAGAGGAGGAGCCGAAAAGAGGCTAAGGGGGATGAAATGGCGGCTGGTCGCATGTGAGCGTGGCTATAAAAGCGGGGACGCCAGGACCCTGCGGCCATTTTGCTGTTCCTGGAAGAGGCCGCCAGCAAGATGTACATGCCGTCCCGTAGCACCGTAGCCCCCGCGCCTGGAACCGCGGCGTGGGTGGAGATCCGGACCGCGCAGCTCCAACAGAGGCTGCAGGTCAAAATGCAGCTCCTCTTAGAGGAGTGGGAGACCGACATGATGGAGGTCATAGCGACCGTGCGGAGACGCGAGGAGGAAGTTGCGGAAGGGAGGGTGAGTGACCCACGCCCCGGTACCCCAAGTGGGTCAGTCATCGTGGCTGCGGGACCCAGTCTGAACCCGCTCGCCCTGCTACCTCCCTCGCTACCCGTCCCGGCCACTAGGCCCGCTACCCCCGCAACCGGTAGCGATACCCCGCATGTCCGCCCAGGCGGACCGACCTGTAGCCGGAGCCCGTAGCCAATCGGAAGTGCTACCGTGGAAAGCCCAGAAGCCTGCGCCGGAGGGCTCCCCCGAACGACTCCCCGAGCCGGAGCCGACAGACCGCTCCATGCCGAAGGCCCAGCGGAGGAAAGCCCCTGTGCCCATCCCCCACACCTCGGCTGAGGTTGCGCCGGGTTGTCGCTGCAAGGCGGCGTCCCAGGCCAAGTCACCGCGGGACCTTCCTCCCAGGTCACCAGCAGTGGGCAGTGTCCAAAAGGTCTCGTGAGGCCCGACCCGTGCGCCGGAGCTCGCAGCAGCACTGTACTGGGATAGGGAGCCGACACCGCTGGGCCCGGAGATCGCCGAACGGGAGAAGGCCCGTACAATCCGGGAGAAGGAGGGCCTGAGACAAGCGACCTTCCGCGTCCGGGGCCCCCTGTATGAAGGGCAGGTGAGGGGGTTTGATATCCGCCGGGACTATGGCTTTATATATGAACCGGGCCTGGAGGCCGAAATCTTCATAGCCCGGCGGGACGTTAACGCCCACCTGCCAGAAGAGCACCCAGGCCGCAACCTGATGCCAGGGGACCTGGTACAATACACCCGGCACTGTGGGGAGAGGGGGTGGTTTGCACTGGATGCCAAGCTGAGGGGCAGCCAAGAGGCCCGGGTGTCCACCGCGTCCCCTCCCCCAGCCGACACCGAAAAGTCAGAGTAAGGGCAGCGGAATGCCGTTGTCATCGTCCCCGTTGGGACCACCAGAGTGCTGTTTACCGTTTGAAAGTTTGAAAATGAGAATGATTAATGAGACTGTTACCTAATTTGCTACTTGATTTGGAACCGGTCGTTGCCGGCAACTAGTCCCCGTTGGGACCCCCTTTACAAGTTTTGCATAAGGAATTCCTTAAGGACAAGCATGAGAACTAGCAAGGCAACTACAAACTTGTGGCCTGTAAATAAAAATCTGTTTTTGGCTTTAACCGTGACCGCCTCCGGAGAGGCAGATTGGAGGAAGGGCCCGCAGTGGAGTAGGCTGGGGCCCAGCCACCACCGGAACCGGTGGCGATCCTGTGGAGGGGTTCAGGGGTCCCCATGGACGTGGGTCTCCTGAAAAGGACAGAACCCGCTCGGGCAACTTGTGCAGGACTGGGGTCAAGGGGTGCTGCCTGTTTGCTTAGGGGCAGCATCAGGGCCAGGTTGCTTGGGTGGGAGAGAGCGGAAGCCGTACCGTTTAGTAACGTTTAAGTGAATATACCTCCCGATGTGGGAAGATGTTATTATAATTGTATGTGTTACCGTTTTTCTGTTTTTCAGTTGTGAAAATAAAACCGGTGATGGACGGGCAGCCCGCGGACAGTCTGCATTTAACTAAGGGGGAATGTGGCGCCTTGGACCAGCCAGGGGCCACAGAGAACAACACCAACACACCCCACACTCCCGGCAGGCACATCAAGGTCAGACACAAAACCCTTGTTGCCTTCCTCCAGGGGCTGATGTCCACACCAGGGGGTGGAGCCAGGCGGTTGGTCTCCGCCCACCAAGGAGTTCACAGTCCTGGAGGAGGGAAAACAGTCAGTTTAGAGTTGTGAGGAGAAAGTGAGAGGAGGGAAGTAGCAAAAGAGCAGACTGAAGTTGGTCCAGGTGTGTGGCCCGGACGGAGCAGCAAGGTTGGCAGACGGTGGTGACCGTCTGCAGGAGTGGCCTATTGGAGTTTACCGCAAGGACCGTGGACGGGCGGTGGCCCGGCGGTACCGGACCGGTACACAAAGAGAAGTCAGCACCATCTGGCAGGGGCTTACGGACCCCGGCAAGGCTAGGAGTCGCCGTGAATTTGCCAAATTCGTTAGCGAAGGGAACCTCCTGGGTTTCCCAGCAGCCAAGTCCCGACAGAAGGCAACAGTCTGACCAGGAGAGGGAGACACCGCCACCGCCAAGGCAAATGTTTCCCAGGGCCAGAGCCTGCGGGCAAAAGGGGCTCCTCCGGCCCATATCCAAGCCGGGGAGCGGGTTACTAGTGGGAACCCATTGGAACCGTTTAAAATACTTAGGTGCAGGGAAAGGCAGTCACCATCAACCTGCCGAGAGAAACAACCGCAGCCGTCTGTGGGACCCGTCCATCCAGCCGTGTGTTTTACCGAGAACTGTGTCCTCATCATTGGCTGAGTGAGTACCACCGTGCCGTGCGGCACAGCGCTGCCCCTGCACCTCACCAGGCCCCGCAACCCGCCTGTCATCCCTACCTACCCCATCACCGGGCCCCGGGACAACCAACCCCCTACCCACGGAGGGGAGAACTAACATCAAAGCTGCTCCCTGTCACCGTTCCTGGGATCCCCGTCCAGAGCAGCGGTGGTGTCACCAATATCACCACAACCGTGGGTGGTGTCACGGACAATATCTAAAATCCCCACAATCAATCCCCCCTTTTCATTCACGGGCGAGGAACGCCGCTCGAGTCCCCTGGATCCGGCCCACCGCTCGAGCCACCACCGAGCAGCCGCAGCAGCAGCGGCCGGACCCGAGCAGTGGGAGAGCGCAGCGTCACCTCCTCCGCCCGCGACAGTAACACATGTAGGGTAGTGTGTTAACTTTTTCTGATCAAAAAAGCATAAAAGAAATCCTACGCAACTAGATGTACCTAATCAGGATAGTTCCCACTTTAATAACTTAACTTGCTATGTGCCAGCAGACCCAGAATAGACGGGTGCAGAGGAGGATCTGGGCCTGATTGTGTTTTACACCATTTTTTACGTGTTACTATTCACTTTCTGTAGAGTTTCTATGCTGTGTTTTTATTCTAGGGCTGATGAATACCAGATATCTGTAGGATGTGCTGACTTCAGGAATGGAGCTCTTCTTATCTCGTCTCCTGGTATCTGAGAAATGCTGGAATGATTGATTTCAGGGCTTATTTATACCTCTCAAAACTTCTGCCATCCTGGAAAATCCTAACACATATCTATTTTTGAGCTTTGTATGACATATGTGTAAGACTCGGGCTAGATATGCAACACGAAGCAAGGACTCAGTTGTGACAACAGATATTTGTTAAATGAGAACAGGGACATAGAAAAAGTGATGGATACGTAAGGGAAATACAGATCTTCAAAGCAAAGAGATCAAATTGCAGTTAGCACATTTCACAATTGCACTCGACTGATCGGGTACATGCATTCACTACAGGTTATTACAAACAGGTTCTCTTAACAATAACCTAACCACAGTCCTTCAGTCAGGGGAGTGTCTCTGTCGCCCTTAATTTTGGTCATAATATGCAAATAAATGGGAAAACCTTAAGCTTTCCTAAATCTATTTACGGTAGCAGTTCTCGAAATGTGGTGCAGTTATGTTACAATGCACTACACCAAGAGTAAACTTTAGTAATCATATATTCTCTCTCTCAGTACTGTATGTCAAGGTGGGAAATAACGGCTCAGTTGGATTCAACCCCGGAACAAATATTCGTTTCTCAGTCTGTAGTTCTTGATGTTCAATCTTCAGTGTTTGACCACGTAATCTGATCCTCTTCTGGTAATGTTATTCGGTCTTCAGGTGCCTCTTGCGATAGTATTTGGGTTCCTCTGGTGACGGTATTCGTTCTTTGTGTTCCTCTGGCTAAGGTATTTGGTCTTTGAGTTCTCCCGGAGACGGCATTCGTTCTTCGGTTTCCACTGCAGATAGTATTTGGTTTTTGGGTTCCCCTGGAGATGGTATTCAATCTTTGGGTTCTTCTAGTGACGATATTTGGTCTTCGGATTTCCCTGGAGATGGTATTCGGTCGTCGGGTTCCTCCGATGACAGTATTTGGTCTTAGGGTTCTTCTCGCGATGGTATTTGGTCTTTGGGTTCCTCTGGTGATGGTATTTGTTAGGGCCAGGTGGACGGGTAGACCCAGGAGGTGGAGCCACTGGGCCGAACACCTCACTGAAGGCAAGGGGTCCGGTAGCCGGAGCACTACAGGTAGCAGGACAGTCCGTTCGAAAGAGTGGAGTGTAGAAGTCCCTGGGACCACGGAGTCACCGAAGGTAGTCCGGGTGACGGAGCTCAGGTTCGGAGGCCGAGATGTTGTCAGGCAGAGTCCGGAACCGACGGAGCGAGAAGACGGGTCACCACAGGGATCAGAGATGGTATGGACTGACGGGATGGCAGACAGTCACCGTTCGGGGTTCGGGAATCGTCAGGACCGGATGGCGAGGCAGGAGCGGCTCTAGGAGAGGTAAGTATACCGCAAGACACAAGGAGACCTGACTCCTAGCTTAGCAAAACACAAAGAACAGGCCCCGCCCACTTGGAAAGGATCCCCCTATATACCCAGTACCTGATCCTTCAATATCCTGTTGGAGGACACTGGCCCTTTAAGAGAGGGTCAATGACCGCGCGCGCGCCCTAATGCGCATGCGCGAGGCCCGGGTGCCAGAAGTCAGAGGAGGGAGCGGTGAGCAGGAAGCAGGAGAGCCGGGCTGGGGCCGAGTTGCCGACGGGCGCCGGGAGCGGGGACCGGGCTGCCTGGGGACCGCAGGCGATGGGGCAGGAAGGCTGTGGAGCGGGGGACCGGGAAGCCTGGCACGGGAGCGGCGGAGCGCGACTTGAGAGCGGGGAAGCGTGGCAGGGGAGCCGGTAAGCAAGGCAGGGGAGCCGGGGAGCATGGCAGAGGAGCCGGGGAGCATGGCAGGGGAGCCGGGGAGCGTGACAGTATTTAATATTCATGTTCCTCTGGTGATGGTATTTAGTCTTTGAATTCTTCTGGTGATGGGATTTAGTCTTTGGGTTCCCGTGGCAATGGTATTCGGTCTTCGAGTTCCTCTGGTGATGGTATTTGGTCTTAAGATTCCTCTGGCAATGGTATTCGGTTTTTGGGTTCTTCTAGCACTGGCATTTGGTCTTAGGGATCCTCTGGCGATGGTATTCCGTCTTCAGGTTCCTCTGATGATTATATTTGGTCTTCGGATTCCTCTGACAACAGTAATAATTATAATAATATTTATTCATTTATATAGCGCTGTTAATTCCACAGCGCTTTACATACAATGGCAACACTGTCCCCATTGGGGCTCACAATCTAGGTTCCCTATGAGTATGTTTTTAGAGTGTGGGATGAAACCGGAGTACCCGGAGGAAACCCACGCAAACACGGGGAGAACATACAAACTCCTTGCAGATGTTGTACTTAGTGGGATTTGAACCCAGGACCCCATTGCTGCAAGACTGCAGTGCTAACCACTGAGCCACCGTGCCGCCCTAGTATTTGGTCTCTAGGTTCCTCTAGCGATGGTATTCATTCTTTGGGTTCCTCTGTTGATGGTATTCAGTCTTCGGGTTCCTCTGGAGACAGTATTTGGTCTTCAGGTTCCTGTTACAATGGTATTCGATCTTTGGGATCCTCTGACAACTGTATTTGGTCTTTGGGTTCCTCTGACATCAGTATTTGGTTTCTGGGTTCTGCTGGTGATGGTATTCATTCTTCGGGTTCCTCTGGCGATGGTATTCAGTCTTCGGGTTCCTCTGGAGACAGTATTTGGTCTTCAGGTTCCTGGTACAATGGTATTCGATCTTTGGGATCCTCTGACAACTGTATTTGGTCTTTGGGTTCCTCTGACAATGGTATTCGGTCTTTGAGTTCTTCTGACAACTGTATTTGTTTTTTGGGTTCTGCTGGTGATGGTATTCATTCTTTGGGTTCCTCTGGTGATGGTATTCGGTCTTTGAGTTCCTCTGGTGACGGTACTTGGTCTTCAGGTTTCTTTTACAATGGTATTCAGTCTTCGGGTTCCTCTGACAATGGTATTCGGTTGTCAGGTTCCTCTGACAATGGTCCTTAGATTTCCCTGGGCTCAGTACACTTCCAGGTAATTCCCCCGCAGATGACCCAAGTCTGCCCTGCTGAGCAAACATCTGCTCCCCAGGTAATCTTGGCACCAACTCCGCCTTTTCACTGCCGGCCCAGCCATGTATATTTTATACTGCACCACAGTGATCACCTGAGTTGGTGTATCCTTCTAAAGGGTACTTTACACGCTGCGACATCGCTACCGATATAGCGTCGGGGTCACGTCGTTAGTGACGCACATCCGGTGCCAGTAGCGACATCACAGCGTGTGACACCAAGGGGCGACGATCAACGATCGCAAAATCGTTCAAAACCGGTAATTGTTGACACGTCACTCCTTTCCTTAATATCGCTGCTGCCACAGGTACGATGTTGTTTGTCGTTCCTGCGGCAGCACACATCGCTATGTGTGACACCGCAGGAACGACGAACATCTCCTTACCTGCGTCCCCCGGCAATGCGGAAGAGGTGGGCGGCATGTTCCGGCCGCTCATCTCCGCCCCTCCGCTTCTATTGGCCGGCTGCATAGTGACGTCGCTGTGACGCCGAACGCACCTCCCCCTTGAAGGAGGAATTGTTCGGCAGTCACAGCGACGTTGCTGACAAGGTATGTGCGTGTGATGCTGCCATAGCGATAATGTTCGCTACGGCAGCGAGCACCAAATGTCGCACGAACGACGGGGGTGGGTGCTATCGCGCTTGACATCACTAGCAATCGCTAGCGATGTCGCAGCGTGTAAAGCCCCCTTAACTCTTCCCTTGAGGAAACACACTTCTTACAGATCAGTTCCTGGTAACCCTGGTCCTCTGGCAGATTGCGATAATAATGCACAAATTCCGTGGAGCATTCTTCTGGCCACCCCCTTTATGTGTATACAGGAATTTCTCACCCTAAAAACATAAATGTTATTTTCATTGTTGTATACACGTTTCATTTTGATTTTAAAATTTATATTATAATCAAAAAACTAGAATTTAAAATTCAAGATTATTTTAAAATTATACATTTATGTGAAAAAAACAAACAATTATTTTATATCTACCTCTGGATGGAAGTGCCAGAATTTTTCTATTTTTGTATCCATTAGCCTGTTACTTTTATAGAACCAAAAAAGTCCGTGGAGCCTCTGTTGGGAGTCTCAACACAAACTAGCCAGATATCCCTCCGGGAAGGACCAGAGAATTGTGTCTTTTTTTAGGAAACCACCATAACCACCATATTATGTGGCCCTTTTAGTCAATATCCAACTCTTTGACAAGTTTAAAGATATGACAAGGGAAATACCAAGGCCAGGTATCCATCCACAGACAGCTGTTTCGGGGTATTTCCCCCCATCAGTGTGGAGTAGGATACTGGCCAGGTGGGAGCAATGTCTAGTAGACCAACAAGACAAAACAATCACTGATCTCGGGGAAACCAACCAGAGAAAAAACTGCCGGCAGCCAACGAGGGTGCTCAACACAGTGAAATCCTAGGTGCATATTTCCCAGGGGGCAATGCAGCTGTCTGTGGATGGATACCTGGCCTTGGTATTCCCCTTGTCATATTTTTAAACTTGTCAAAGAGTTGGATATTGACTAAAAGGGCCACTTAATATGGTGTTTATGGTGGTTTCCTAAAAAGAGCCACTCTGTTGGCTAGGTCCTTCCCGGAGGGATCTCTGGCTAGTTTCTGTGTCAAGACTCCTAACACAGGCTACATGGACTTTTTTGATTTGCATATTTCTCAGGTGGCAATGCACCTAGGATTTCACTGTGTTGAGCGCCCTCGTTGGCTGCCGGCAGTGTTTTTTGTCTGGCTGGTCTCCCCGAGATCAGTGATTGTTTTGACTTTTATAGAACCAGCATATTTTGCAACTCTATACTGAGAATATAATCATTCCCATCAATCCTTGTCCTTAATGGGTCTTCATGTTTAATTTTGTAGAAAATCAATTGACGTTCTGGTGTGTGGGACAAAGGAGTGCCTCATGTAAAAAAGTTGAGATCATAGAAAACTACTTGCTGATGTTGCGTTTGGACCCAGCACTGTAAGGCAATATTAACCTCTGAGCCAAACACTGCTGCCTTGCCCTGGATTGTTATTACGGAATGCTAGACATTTGTCATTTTTGCTGCTGGGAAGAAATCTTTTATTCTAAAATGATCATCCAGTTATGTGAAATCAGAAGCCTGTAAGTCCAAATAACTACAAATCCGTGATTATAAAAGACCTTTCAACATTAAAATTGACATGCTGATCATATTGCTTGACCTTGGGTTTCGCTGTCACCAGCTTCTTCTGGGGCATCAGATGAGCTGATAATGTCCCTGAAGAAGCTGCTAACAGCAAAATCTAGTATAGGACTGTTGAAAGTCTTTTTTCTTAACTAATGCTTTGTAAGTATGTAGAATTAAAGGTTTGATATTACTGTATTAAATACACTATTGCACTTAATTCATTCAGCAAGACAGAGTACAGACATTGGAAAAGAGCCCGGATGGAGAGTTGAAGATGGACACCAAAAGCCTCCCATGAGCTAATTCTTCTGTATGGAAAGGGTGGCAGGAGTCTCATGAACATATGGGGGATATTTGAAAAGTAACTATTTGAGAAAAGGGTCCAACCCTTTATCTGTGCTTATGATTTTTGAAAATTACTTTGTTATTGTAGGGTAAGAGATGTTCAAGCAAGTGGTTAGCCTACGTAAAGCACCCAAACCCCGAACTACAAACACGTTTGTTTTTTTGTAACGTCTGTGTCCGATACGAATGCCAAACTTTACTTTTCAGGTTCGCTCATCTCTAATCCCAACCATTTTGTCAGCATTTTGAATTCATACCACGCTAAATACATTATATTCAACTGTATTACTAGGCGAAACTAGCACATTGATTGATATAGGTAGTTTGGAACGCAATGCGAGCTGTATAAATCTGTATAGTGAGCTCCCCCTACTGGTGGCGACAGGTAGACACTATGACGACGTAGCAAATGGTGAAAGCATTTCAGGTCTTAGCTCCCTCCAATCCAAAACACAATTGAAGTTGCGTACAAGACCTGAAATTAAAAATACAGCATTTTATGTTAGGGGTGCTTTAATCCTACCTCACCTTGAACCACCCCCCAATCCACCCCTTTGTGGCATCTCATGGTGTAAGTTCCCCCTCTTTGTGGCATCTTAAGGTGTAAACTCCACTCCTTTGACCTGTGAGACTTGCTTCTGAAGACTCATGTGTCACGATGAGTGGGGAGAAAGCAGAGGACAGGGGCTCATAAACTGACTCTCAGGCTAGGGGGACTCTAGCTATCCCTGGTCTCAGAGTTACCTATGAAGATGAGGATGTCTGAGCCTCCTTCCTGGCCCTGCTCCTAAACAGCCCTTATCTGATACCCCCTCTGCCCAAACCTGGGGAGGCCCGGGGCAGTTGTGATAAAGCCAACAGAAATAGACAAATAGGGGAAACCAAAACTCTATCTTGTGGCACATACACAAAGAAGTATAAGACAATTAGAGCTTAGGAGGAAAATAAGAGCAGGGAGGAAACAACAAGACAACAGGAGTACTCTACAACAACTCCAAGCACAAAGCAATGCAATCACCAGAACAGGACTGGGACACTACAGCACACAGACCAATGCATCAAAAGACTATAGTTGGCATGGGAAGACAGATTTCACCATCTTAAAAAGGAAAGGAACCAATGAGATAGACTTCCAACAACATGTGATCCCTGTAACACCTGCCTGGATCAACAGTTGGGGTGTAATGCACAGACTAGAGGGAAACCACTCATCAAGCAGGACCCCCTGAAACCCTTTAATCCCTTTACAGGGATTTGGAATTACACAGGAGATCACTACCTATGGAAGGCTGCAGTCCGATGAGAGTAGTCGTCAGGCAGGGTCAAACCAGGAATAGCAGAACAGGGACAGAATCGGCAGACAAGGACGTAATCAGAAAACATAGCAGAGGTCAAATCCGGATCAGGCAGCGAGGTACAAAAACAGCAGGCAGAAGGGTAGTCAGAAAACACGCAGAAGTCAGCACACAGGAATCACAAAACAGAATAGGACGAAACAGGAGCCAGGAAAATCAGAACTATCTCTGGCAGAGGTCAACAGACAGGAAGGGAAGTAAGAAGGGTGTGGTGTCTTCCCATTGGCTGTAGCTGAACACTGGCAACTGCAGCTGGAAGACACACGCCACCCACAGTCAGCCAGTGGTACTGCAGATCCCAAGATAACCCAGAACAGTGGATTGGAGCCTGCGCCCACCGGTGCCGCTGGCATCGACTCCTCTCCCATCACCGTCCACGGCAGTAACACGGCGTCGCCTGGCGATTGGAGCAGAAGTCGCTGGAGCAGACTCCGGTGGTGACTTAACAATCCCAGAGGTAACCAGCAGGCTAGTAATGATTAATTCTTGCTAGCCTGATCATGAATGAGCCCACAGCTGGTCGATGTCTGAATTTATCTGTGTACCTCAGAAGCACGACAGAAACCATAGGGGGAACTGTCAGGATCTGTAATGTGAACAGCGTCTGATGCCACCATGACAATCAGTGAGTTTCTGTGCAAAACTCTGTGTGACTTCACAGTCTTTGCAATTTCAGGACAGTTGACATATATGCAAGTACACGCTGTTCTGCGGCATAAACCCGATTGTCCAATGCAAATTATTTTCTATTGCTGGTAAAAAGTGCAAATACACAGAAGGGAAAGTCCATTGTGGGGAAAATAGAGGAAAAAATACTTGTGAATAGAGGAACAGGGAGGGAATTTTTGGCCGCAGTGAAAGAGCTTATGGCATTTATTCCAAAGAATACTGTGAACCGCTCCCTCATTAACCCTTCGTGGACACATTACAGAGTGTAGGAATTAATTCATCCGGGTTCTGGACCGAGGCCCAGCAGGAAATCGCTGCAAGAAATTACACAGATAATCGCAACCTGAGTTTACATCAACAGTTCGGCAAATTCTTTGCTGCCCGGGGAAACCTTTGTAACCACACAATCATCCCCATAATCATTATTATGGCTTTGACTACTGTTGCATGGTAAAGTAATACAGTCATATGAAAAGTTTGGGCACCCCTATTAATGTTAACCTTTTTTCTTTATAACAGTTTGGGTTTTTGCAGCAGCTATTTCAGTTTCTTATATCTAATAACTGATGGACTGAGTAATATTTCTGGATTGAAATGAGGTTTATTACTAACAGAAAATGTGCAATCTGCAATTAAACTAAATTTGACAGGTGCATAAGTATGGGCACCTCAACATAAAAGTGACATTAATATTTTGTAGATCCTCCTTTTGCAAAAATCACAGCCTCTAGTCGCTTCCTGTAGCTGTTAATGAGTTCCTGGATCCTGGATGAAGGTATATTTGACCATTCCTGTTTACAAAACAATTCCAGTTCAGTTAAGTTTGATGGTCGCCGAGCATGGACAGCCGCTTCACATCATCCCACAGATGTTCAATGATATTCAGGTCTGGGGACTGGGATGGCCATTCCAGAACATTGTAATTGTTCCTCTGCATGAATGCCTGAGTAGATTTGGAGCGGTGTTTTGGATCATTGTCTTGCTGAAATATCCATCCCCTGCGTAACTTCAACTTCGTCACTGATTCTTGCACATTATTGTCAAGAATCTGCTGATACTGAGTTGAATCCATGCGACCCTCAACTTTAACAAGATTCCCGGTGCCGGCATTGGCCACACATCCCCAAAGCATGATGGAACCTCCACCAAATTCTACTGTGGGTAGCAAGTGCTTTTCTTGGAATGCCGTGGTTTTTTGCCTCCATGCATAACGCCTTTTTGTATGACCAAACAACTCAATCTTTGTTTCGTCAGTCCACAGGACCTTCTTCCAAAATGTAACTGGCTTGTCCAAATGTGCTTTTGCATACCTCAGGCGACTCTGTTTGTGGCGTGCTTGCAGAAACGGCTTCTTTTGCATCACTCTCCCATAGAGCTTCTCCTTGTGCAACGTGCGCTGTATTGTTGGCCGATGCACACTGACACCATCTGCAGCAAGATGATGCTGCAGGTCTTTGGAGGTGGTCTGTGGATTGTCCTTGACTGTTCTCCCCATTCTTCTTCTCTGCTTTTCTGATATTTTTCTTGGCCTGCCACATCTGGGCTTAACAGGAACTGTACCTGTGTTCTTCCATTTCCTTACTATGTTCCTCACAGTGGAAACGGACAGCTTAAATCTCTGAGAAAACTTTTTGTACCTTCCCCTGAGCAACTATGTTGAATAATCTTTGTTTTCAGATCATTTGAGAGTTGTTTTGAGGAGCCCATGATGCCCCTCTTCATAGAAGATTCAAATAGGAGAACAACTTGCAAGTGGCCACTTTAAATACCTTTTCACATGATTGGATGCACCTGCCTATGAAGTGCAAAGCTCAATGAGGTTACAAAACCAATTTAGTGCTTTAGTAAATCAGTAAAAAGTAGTTAGGAGTGTTCAAAACAAGAAATTGATAAGGGTGCCCATACTTATGCACCTGTCAAATTTAGTTTAAATGCGGATTGCACATTTTCTGTTAGTACCATAAACCTCATTTCAATTCAGAAATATTACTCAGTCCATCAGTTATTAGATATACGAAACTGAAATAGCAAAAACCCAAATTGTTATAAAGAAAAAAGGTTAACATTAATAGGGGTGCCCAAACTTTTTCATATGACTGTATGTGCAGAGTGATCAACAAACTAAACCATAAGTACATCAATCAAATAGGGTCAAAAGGTGGAAAACCCTCAAATAATAGTGAAAGTGCATTCAGTAACAATGGACCCAGTGACCCTATAAACAGAGAGCCATTATATAACACATATATAAAATCGGCAGACGGAAAGCTGGAATAAGGCAACCAAAGACAGGTGGAGCACTACCTCTGTCATTCGGGAGGGAGTTGACATCTACACTGGAACCTTGGTTAACGAAAACAATCCGTTCTGGGACTGTGCTTGTTAACCAAGTCACTCGTTCAGCAAAGCAAGATTTCCCATAGGAAATCATTACAATGCAGACAATTCGTTCCACAACTTGTTATATGTCCCATCCTGGTCCCCTATTATGCCATTCCACACACGTGCAAACACGCACAAACTCACACAAACACACACACATATTATGCTCACCTTACCTTCCGTCCCCTCGCCGGCTTCATTGAACTTGTAGTTCACCGGTACAAGCTGTGTATCGGGTAACCATCATGACCGATGCCGGAGCTTCCGCTCCCAGCGCGCTGATGTCAAAGGCAGGAGCCGCTTGCCTCTGATTGGTCAGCATGCTGCCTTTGAGAAGCGGCTGACAGCGGAAGTTCCTCCCTTGTCGCGATGGTTACCGGATACACATCCTGTAGCGGCGAACTACAAGAACCATGAGGCCGGCGATGGAACGAAAGGTAAGGTAAGCATACGTATACCTTCCGTTCCATTGCCGGCCTGATGGTTCTTGTAGTTCACCGCTACAGGATGTGTATCGGCAAGCATCGCGACGAGGGTGGACATTCGCCTGTCAGCCACTACTCAAAGGCATCGCGCTGGCCAATCAGAGGCAAGCGGCTCCTGCCTTTGACGTCAGCGTGCTCGGAGCGGAAGGTCCAGCATCTGTCGCGATGGTTACCCGATAAACATCCTGTACGGGCGAACTACAAGTTCCAGGAAGCCGGCGAGGAAACGGAAGTTAAGGTGAGCATAATATGTGTGTGTGCATGGGTGCGTGTTTGTTTGTGTTTTGTGTGTGCTTGTGTGTGTTTGTGTGGACTGCAAGAGCGGGTTAGAGTGCGGTGGATGTACGGAACCGGAAGTGCATGCGGTGAGTATTTTGCTTGTACGACAAAACTTTCTCATAAACCGAGTTACAAATTTACAGAAAGCTTTGCTCGTTCAGCAAAATACTCGCTAACTGGGTTACTCGTTAAGCAAGGTTCCCACGGTATTTGGTATTAAACTGGGAAAAAACTGTGGTGCCCCTGAGGCTTCAGTCGCCACAGAGTATTGCACCCAAATTTGGGTGTAATGCTAAACCCGGTTCCTGAGGAAGTCCGTCCCGGTTTTACTACATTACACACTCAAATACACACACTAGGTTGCCCCTGTTCCCACTGGGAACTGGGCTAGGGTTAGGTAATAAAGGGTTCGCTGACAGAGTGGCATTTACAGGATACCCTCCAACAGGGCCCTAGTCCCACTAGCTTAGGACCTGGGAGGGGGAGGTGCGGCCAGCAGGGGGAGACAGGAGCCAACACAACAGTTAACAAAACTAGTGAGCCAGCCACACACAGGCAGGCAGTCTAGAGAAGTTCTCCAGCAGGAGAGCAGCGGAGCAGTCGCATCCACAGGTGCTCCGGTGGGAAGGAGGAAGAGTTCACAGGATTGCCGCGGAGAGATTGTATCTGCTCCCCACGAACTCGACGCCACACAGGGTGCAGGACCCTAGGGAAGATCATACTTCGCGTTGGTTTTCCAGAATCTGCCTGGACGGGGAACGTTTCAAGCTTCCCTGACCACACAGCGCCCGACAGCACAGTGCCATATAGGAACCGGGGCCTCGCTTCAAGCCTGGCCCCACATCGGAACTGCGGCACCTGCATATAGGAGTACATCTCATGAAACCCAGGGTCCCCTTGTAGCTACAAGCCATGGGATCCACAGACAGGCGTTACAGGGAGGGAACCCACTGAACACCAAACCGGACTGATCTCTAAAGGGTTCGGGTTCGACGGAGTCCATCATAGCAAGTGACCGGTATTACCTGGGTGAGAGGCATCGTAGAAAAGTGAGTAAAACCTGGAACCAAAACTATAGACTCTGACTCTTTACTACCCGTACTGCTGCTCTGACCCGCCATTACTACTCCCCTCATCATCTTCCCCAGGGCCCGCTCCACCTGTGGGGAGCGATACCAACCCTGGCTGCTACTACCATCAGCCCCGGAGGAGAGCGACAGCAGCGGCGGCCCATTCCCTGGCCGTATACCACAGGTGGCATCACGACATTCACCTCACTACTACTTCCATCATCCTTCCCCAGCCATCCTCTGTACGCCTCGGAGCAATGGAGCCAGGCTAGGCCGTCCGTGACAGCGACAGTTGACGGCCCGGCGGCGAGTAGGTTCACGAACCTGCCCCGAGGGGAGCTACAGAACCATGGGGTAATAGTGTTTAAATTATGTAGGTATGAGCAGGTGATTCCTTGGAGGGGGAGAGGAGTCACATCTGACTATGGCGGGTTAAGGAGGAGCAGGTAATACAAAGGAGGAAAGGAAAGAGGAGTCACATTCCACCAGTGGGCGCAAAAAGGAGCAGGTCATTACTCACCTGTCCTGGCATAACCACTGAAGCTTGTTTCCTTACCCTGTGGTTGGTTCCCTTTGTGCCGAGTTACAGTGATAACCAAACACCCCCGACATCATCACCTCATGCCTTTTAAGGCCAGGCCAGGCAACATGTGCTGTCTGAGTATTGAGTAAACATAGTGCTCAGCTATCAAGTGTTTATCAGAAGTTACCGTCATCTTTCACTTGCCACAGTTTCACCCAGGCAACTATCTCCCTGGCACTCCTGATTTCCATTCAACTTCCATTGTTTACTTTCAATCTAAGGCCAGCTTCTGTAGGTGTTGTTGAAATTTACAAATTCTGTAATCAAGGTATGTTCAGTTTATATATGCCTTGTTACTATTACAAGTCTAAATATACTTATCTGTTATTACTGTGATTAACTGCATCCCTGCTGCAAGAAGCCACAGTTATTCCTGTGATTAACTGCATCCCTGCTGGAAATTATTTCCATTCCCCTAAACAAAGCGATCGTACTAACAAGCAAAATGCGCATTGCGCCATTCTTCTGCCCCCCCCCCCCCTCCGGCACCACCAATCTTTTACTGCAGCATTACCAGGTAATTTGGTGCTACATCACATTCTTAATCAATTTTTGTCATATGACATATGGTGCGTGGGTTTGCTCCAGGGGTTTGCTCCAGGTGCTTACGCACTAATTATCCAGTAACTGGTGCTATTTCATGATACTTTACTTGTTGATACACTCAATATAGATTTACAGCATTTCTAAGATTTTTCACATGTAATTGTCTACCCTGTGTAGTCAACTTGTATTGTATACTTTTACCTAGTGTGATCTATGACACTAGTATTCACACTTACTGTTTTCTGTGTTTTTGTATGTATTTTAATATATATTGAGTAAAATGTATCTTTTATGTACGCCATTTTGCTCCACATTGTCCTCCTTGTCATATAATAAGCATATGTGGATACTGTATATGCTTCATTATAATACTGGGATCTATGTATCTTTATCCCATGGTAAATATTTTCAATAAGTCTTTCTGATGGAATTTGAGTGTTTATGGAAAATATAAGATTACATATATATCTCTGATTCCTGTGATTAACTACATTCCTGCTTGAAGATAGCAAATTCCTATCAGTCTGTGTGACAGAGTTTGGGTTTTCCTTTGTCTGTTTTTATCTGTCGTTTTCCCAGGGGGGAAGGGGAATTAGATCAGAAGGGTCAGGAAGGAGACTCAGGCCTCCCAAACATTAGGAGTATCCCCGAGAATAGGGATAGTATAGGACTCCCTAGCTTGAGGGACAGCTTAGGAACCCCAGTTCCCCACTGTTGCATAGTCATCGAGACACTTAGCAATAGAAATAGGGAAAAAAAGAAGGAAACTGCACAGATAATGTGTATGACAGCAATAAGATTAAGGAAAGTGTGAAGTAAAGACAATAATACAGATTTATTTTATATATATATATATATATATATATATATATATATAATATATATATATATATATATATATATATTTATAAATGTATATAGATGGAAGACCTGAGAGAGTCATACACATAACCACATAACCAAGCAAAATAAATACCAGTTTTAGGACTATTTCATCACAAATTGCACTTTTCTATATTACGCTCCTCTGTACAGTTTCTCAGCTTTGTCTTATTGATCCACTGTTATGTTTTGCAAGTCTCTAATTTTTATACAGTAAATAAGGAGAAATTTCCCCTTTTTCATGAGTCTGGTGAATTGGGTAACATCACCCGGCTCCTCCTCTCTGCAAACACCTTGTTGTGAAACCGAACTGTTTATTTTATCATTTACAGGAATTCACTTGTCCTCAACCCCTGCTATATACACAGCACCAAACCCTCAGCGAGGCTCAGATCCCAGGAAAGGGGCACAGAGAGACGACGGGACAAGATGTTACCGCTATTGCTCCTCATCCACATAGCACGTAAGTAACAGAACGTAGGAGGCTTATTGGGATTTACAGATGGAGCAGGTTTTATTGTAGAGAGTGAAACAGTGGAGATGGAGCAGAGATTCCATAACATGAAGACTCAAATTGTCAGATCACAATTCATATTTTCTCCATTATTTTAAATTTGGGATTTTAGCATTGACATTGAGAATTTAGGCATTGTATGGCAGCATTATTTGTACACTTTTTGGGGTATTATCTATTAAGCAATGTGTATCAGTATTGTGCAGGAAATATATAAATACATAATAATATTATAGATTGTACTGTATATGGCAATATGATATATGGTATACTGTAGTGTATAGCGGTATTATTTAGGCACTTTGTTTAGGACTCATATTATGTGGAATTTATTTAGTATTTGTATACTATATGTTGGTATTATTTAGGCACTTTTTTAGGACATACATTATGTGGACTTTACTATTTGTATACTATATGGTGGTATTAGGGCACTTTTTTTTAGGACACAGTATTTGTATACTATATGGTGGTATTATTAGGGCACTTTTTTAGGACACAATATTTGTATACTATATGGTGGTATTAGGGCACTTTTTTTTAGGACACAGTATTTGTATACTATATGGTGGTATTATTAGGGCACTTTTTTTAGGACACAGTATTTGTATACTATATGGTGGTATTATTAGGGCACTTTTTTAGGACACAGTATTTCTATACTATATGGTGGTATTATTAGGGCACTTTTTTAGGACACAGTATTTGTATACTATATGGTGGTATTATTAGGGCACTTTTGTAGGACACAGTATTTGTATACTATATGGTGGTATTATTAGGGCACTTTTGTAGGACACAGTATTTGTATACTATATGGTGGTATTATTAGGGCACTTTTTTAGGACACAGTATTTCTATACTATATGGTGGTATTATTAGGGCACTTTTTTAGGACACAGTATTTCTATACTATATGGTGGTATTATTAGGGCACTTTTTTAGGACACAGTATTTCTATACTATATGGTGGTATTATTAGGGCACTTTTTGCATAGTCATCGAGACACTTAGCACTTATATCACCCCAACTTAGGTCCTATTAAACTTTTTTTGATTGCACTATTTCCATATTTTGTGCTTCGAAATCACCTTGAAAAGGAACCTTCTAATGTTTCCTGCCGAGCTGCTAAAATTCTGTACTTGTTTCCCTGTTATTGCCGTAGGGGGTTTGTGGCTTACTTTTAGATACCGCGATCTACACCTCTACATTGATATCCATGACATATGCTTTTAGAGGGGTTCCCCAATATTGCAGTATGGCTATATTGCTAAACCGTGGTCAAGGTGTTTGCACACAGGGATCTCTGCAAAAATTACCGATCCATGGACAAAGTGAGGGCGATTTACAAAATGGGTTGCCTTCTTTGAACACATTTGCTCCCTGCCTTTTTAAGTTGGTGGAATCTGTCTACCCACTCCAACTATAGTTTATTGCTGTGTTGACCTGTGTGCTGTTGTGTTCCAGTCGTGCTGGTGATTATATTGCGTGAAGATTGGAGTTGTTGTGGAGTTCTCCCGTGATCTTAGTCTGCGTGCCCATGATCGGGCTTCACAGCGTTTTGGACGCAGAGTGGATGGGATTTCTAGAAATCCCATGCCCACTGTGCTTGTTTTACCCGCAGTGTAAACTGACATGCAATGCGGCTTACCGATCCACAGCATGTCAATTTATTGATGCGGAGCCTCGAGTCTTCTCCACTGGGAGAGCAGAGAGAAAGACCACAGCAGCCCAAACTCTGATCGTGGGCACATTTAGCTGCGGTAATCCTGCAGAGAGCACTCACGACCCCGCAGGACGGCCGAAACTGCTTCCAGGATGCTGTGTCTCCTGACTGTGAGCCCGTACCTTCATTATTTCCTCCTTACCTCTTATTGTCTTATACCTCTGTGTGTGCGTGCTGTGAGATAGAGTTTTGGCTTCCCTTGTTTGTCTGTCTTTGTTGGTTTAATCACACTCCCGTCCTGGCCCTGCCCTGGGGTAGAGGGGTCTAAAATCAGGGTTGGTTAGGAGCAGGGTCAGGAACGTGGCTCAGACATCCTCGACTTCAGAGGTAACTCTGAGATCAGAGATAGTTAGGCCCCCCCCTTCCCCAGCTTGAGGGCTAGTCTAGGAGCCCCAGTCCTCAGCTTTCACTATAACATTGGGGTAGTAATCACAGGTGAGGGGCTTCTGAGCAGTCCTCCTTCTGTGGTCCATGCTCGGACCAACTCCACAGAGCAGGGGGGAAAGGAACAGTTGTGCTGAGCTTGGCTGGGTTGTGGTCTTTGTGAGAACAAGCTCTACCTGTGATTAGGCCCTCATGCAGACCAGGATTCTTCCGCCAGGGAGTCACAGACATGGTTACTGATTTCTTTCTTAACAATCTTTTACATTGCTCACCGTACTTCCAACACCACCTTACTATGGACACAATACTTCAACAAGTTCTTTATAGTACAATCGAGTTCAAGGTATAGATTAACTTTAGGCTCCTCCATCATTCCTGGTACTACTCTTTGCCTGTCCTCCTTCTCACTGCTTGACCCCGCAGTTCCACATGACAAAAGTCATATAGTCCTCATCCTCAATGGCCAGAGTCTTGTCCCACTCACAGGGACACGTTCTCTATAAACGTGTTGACCGCCTTAGGATTCGCCTCATCTACTGTGGTTTTGGTGCCGACCTGTTCTCCCAGGTCAATGCCAAGCCTTCATTTGAGGACTAATACAGCTGGAGTCAATCTACTGACTGGGAAACCTCTGTAGAGTCCGAGCCTGGTATTCCCGACTTCGGGACGGAAGTGACCCTTTACCCATCCTTGACTGAAGCCCTTCCTGCGTGCTCTTTATCCTGAGGGTCATGTCACGGATGCCACAGACACCCACTTTCTATGGCCTAAGTTATCTGATCGGGTGCACACTTCTTCTCACTATACTATCCACTAGTACAGATTTCTACACCCTAACTACTACTCTTCGACATATTAAACTCGGATGGAGTCAGGCTGTATCCTGCAGCTGGTTCCTCCTCCTGTGGGTGACTCAGAGAACTTAACTGTTCCCTGCCTCAATCCTCCGGTCACAAGGGAGGACTACCTAACCTGGCCACTAGATAGCCACACTTACACTTCATGCATGAATACATTGCATATATCAACACAATTCACATTATTATAACTCAATGACTACCAGTGTCTTCAGGGCAGGGGCACTCCGGCCTGGTCACCTTCTTACATCTAGACACAGTGACTCCACCAGAAGAGAGAGTGCAGCTCTGGAGTATAATACAGCCTGTATTTCGGAATTTGGAAATGTTGTGCTCATGCATATTGGGATAACAGTGACTGAGATATAACAATATAAATCTCTGCCCAGACTGACTGTACATTTACGCTATTCCTTTTTCTTTTTTTTAGTGTGTATTGCGGCACCGGAATGTGATCTTAGTAAAATATCCATTAATGGTGGTAATTACACTGTGAGTGATGGAGGAAATGTTGGCAGTACGGTGGAGTACAGCTGCCCTCCAGGAATGTATCCGCACCCATCCTTCTCCCGGGATTGTCTCTACACCGGTCACTGGTCGAATGAAAAAGTAAAGTCGCAATGTAGAGGTAAGTGACCGCACGTCTGCTGACTGAGGACCCTAGGGCAGAGCTATAGGGGGAACACAGGGAGCAGCCGCATCTGGACCTCTTTTCCTCAGAAGATCCTAAGGCTCCTCCGCTGCTGAAGATGACACCAGTAACATAAATGGCACATGGAAGCTGGGGCCGATACACATTATACATTGAATATGACTTTACCGCTTGGCGGTGTTGGACTGGGGAACCCGGGGCCTCAAGAAAGCGTCCAATAAAATTGTCTTATACCGTAGCCTTACATATATTGGGTCAAATAAAGGATCCACTGGAACCAGTTCTGTATATTATTTCTGTGTGATGTTTGTTCCCTTTACCCCCACAGTTGTGCAGTGCCCCAGAGTGGAAATGTTCGAAAATGGAGGGTTTTTTCCTCCGAAACCGAGATACTTTGTGGGAGACGTCCTGCACTTCGAGTGCTACGGAGGATTTAAGATGTTTGGACCTGAAAATCGCACCTGTCAGGCAAATGGAAAATGGAGCGGAGAAGACACGAAATGTGACGATCAAGGTACAAATATGTGTGAAAATGAAATCATATATATAAAAAAAATATATAAAAAGGTTAAATACATGTATACAAAAAAATATATAATTTACTTATTAAAATTGAATAATAATAAATATATTAGTATATAGTAAATATACATATAATAAATATAGTAAATAGTAAAAACATCAAGTTCAATATTATAATAAATAACAATGTAATAAAACAACAATAAAATCAAGTGTAATAAAATGTGTGTGTGTGTATATATATATATATATATATATATATATATATATATTATACATGGATACACTGGAGATCAAATTCAGAGATCAACACACAATTTCCTAAATGTTGTGGTGATTGGGTCGTCCTATGTGTTTATATTCTAACATGAGGAAACTCGCAGGATTTTAAGCTTATTTCATAAATTGAATTTATTGTAAAGCAAATAAGAAAAATGTAAATGAGATAAATGAAAAAGACACAGATCAAAATTAGAGAGCACTTTCCGATACCTGCAAGTTATTGGTGTTAATCTGGCACCTGGTGCTAATTTCCTTAATTATCTGACAAACACTTTGTAACTGGCAGCCTAAGCTTCCAGTTTGCAATGACTTTGCACAATTGGTGTGTCATTCCAAAGTGACTGAAACCCTCCGGCAGATGTTGCCCAGATGAAGACCAAAGGGGTGACCCAACCAGCCATAGCAAGAGAAGTTAATCATTCCAAGTATGTGATTTGGAGAATATTGCATCTTTACAACATCACAAAGTGTTTTAAGTCCCCCAAGAAGGCTTGTCACCCTTGAAAGACAAATACAAGAGTGGACAGGATCATGCGGAGAATCTCCATGGGTAATCGTTTCATCACTGCAGCTGAAATTGTTCGACAGTTCAGCACTGAACAGGGTAAGGATCTGTCTCGTCATACAGTGTCACAACGTTTAAGAGCATTTGGACTGAAAGCCCACTCTGCAGTGACCAAACCTCTCATTAGCAGAAACAATCAAAGGCTAGACTCCCCTTTGGTGAGGAGCATGTTGTGTGGACAGAGGAGAAGTCTCCACAGTTCAATTTAGTGATGAAAACAAGGTTAATTTCTTTGGGTCTGATAGGAAACATCATGTTCATCAAAAAACTGGGAAAAGACTGAACCCAAAGTGTGTTAAGAAGTCAGTGAAAGGTGGTGGAGGAAGGGTCATGGTTTGGGGAATGTTTTCTGCAGCAGGAGTTGGACCTCTCATACAGCTACATGGCAGAGTGAATGCAAGTGTGGATCAGAACCTTTTTCGCAACACGTGGTTCCTTACTTGCGTCATCACGCAATCAGCAACAATTTTTCATGCAGGACAATGCCCCCTGTCACACAGCAAAACGGGGAAAGCAGTTCCTTGAAACAGAAAAGATTGAAACAATGAAATTGCCGCCCAGAGTCCTGATCTAAACCCAATAGAAAACCTCTGGAACATCCTTGGTGATGAACTTATGGCCAAGAAACCAACAACAGTCAAAGAACTGTGCAAGAGACTAGAAGAAGAGTGGACCAAAATCCCACCAGAGCAGTGTGAGAGACTAGTGATGTACTGTGGCCGCAGATGGGCTGAAGTCATTCACAGCGACGGCCGGTGCACGTCCTACTGATTGTGACTGTTGTTACCTGCAGAACATTCACTGATCATCTCTCGCAGCACATTTTGGGCAAAATAAAGATTTTATGTTGATAAACTTTGGATCTTTTGTAAAACCCTGTTCTAATAGCATGGTGCACCCCTTACACAAGACCTTTACATGTTCATCAATGGAGATTACATTATATCTGAAAAAAGTAAGTGATCATACATTGTTCTCTAATTTTGATCTCCAGTGTATATATATATATATATATATATATATATATATATATATACTGCTCAAAAAAATAAAGGGAACACTTAAACAAGGATTTTGTAAAAATAAAGGGAACGCTTAAGTTCCCTTTATTTTTTAAGCAGTATATATACACTGTATATATAGTCATCTATAGAGGCTCGTAACTCAGTGCCCCATCGTTGTCAAAGTGTAATTGATACTCAAGGCCACATGACAAGTTATTGATACACTGACATCTTTTGGGGGGAATACCCACTACTGGTGTTGGCTTTTGTGTCAATGAATTGTATGTAGGTATGTATATATATATATATATATATATATATATATATATATATATATATATATATATGAAACTAAGTCTCTATAAACTGTATGTACACAAGTAAATAATTTAGTAATAACAAAAATAAAATTAAAAGAACGAGTATAATATTATAAGTCATATTATAAAAAAAAGTATAATAATATAGTAGGACATAATAAATAACAAAATGTAAGAAAAATAGGTAAAAAATTAAATAGAGAAAAAAAGATAAGTAAAGTTCTGATAATGAATAAAATGTACATAATAAATAATGTAGTAAAAACAGCAAGTATGATAACATAAGAAAAAACATAATAAAAACAGTAATAATAATAATAATAATATAGAAAAAACAAGTAAGATATTATAATGAATAAAATAATATAATAAAACAAGTAAAGCACGTATAATAGTAAATAATATAGTAAAACAAGTGAAATATTTTAACAAATAATATAGTATAATAAAAACAACAAGTGTACAGTAATTGCTGAGCCTGCATGTCTTATATTAGCAATAATAGACTTCAAAGTTGTTTTTTTGGGATTTTAGGAATTGGTACGATATGTGTAGAATTAAAAATTAACCAAAATACAACTCTGAAATACCCATCTGCTCCTGCCTTTCCGCTCTGGTCGTGTGTTAGATGCTATATTCATGTGACCGCTGCTGCCAATGATTAGTTGCAGTCATGAGAATGATGTATGTGATGTCATTGGATGGGGACTAGCGCATAGTTGTCAACTGTCCAATTTTTTCCGGGAGATCTGGATGAAAAAGTAAACCTGGACAAAAGTGGGTGTTTTGGGAGGATCGGAGGGGCGATACAAAAAAAGGTGGGGTGTTACTAGGAGGCGCAGGACTACTAAGCTAAAGATGAGGTGGCTCTGGAATTACAGGGGGATATTTAAAATTATAGCTCTCCTCCTCTTGGACAACCCGTGAAAGCACAGGCATTAAATAGCCTATAAATCTAGAACACGTCCTCCTCTTGGTCTCTTCTAGTGTTCTGCCTGTGTAACGGTTATGGCAGCTCGGCTCTAGATTATTTCTTACCCATGGAGTTGGGAGTACAATTCCAGGCCTAGTAGACCCCAGCAGGAGGGTAATATGAACCATTGGAAAGCTTCTGTAGTCAGAACGGCTGATTGACAGACAATGAGTGCTATTTGTAAGGAAAGATGGGATCCAGATTGATTTTTTTTATCAATATCGATATTTAGGCGCAAAAACATAGCAGAAACTTAGATTGGGTCCGTCAGACTGAGTCAAGTAATAAAATTCTATCAGCTTGCTGCCACCACTAGGGGGAGCCAACAGCAAGTATTTATCTGTATGTACTGGGCTCCCCCTAGTGGTGAATATAAGTAAACGCTAATAAGAGCGACAAAAGAACAAAACTATACTATATTATCCTCTGACGCTGCTGATTTCTCTTTTTTTGTATCTCACCTGCCTTTTTCATCTTTTCCACACATTTACCCACATACAGAGTCCGACTGTCCAAATCCAGGAATTCCTATCGGGGCTTCAAAAGTAGGATCTTCCTACAAGATTGAGCACAAAGTGAAGTACGAATGCCATCAGGGGCTTAGTATGTTCGGCTCCAAGGAAAGAGTGTGTATGGAGAACAAGCGCTGGTCCGGAGCAGAACCGTCCTGCAGAAGTAAGGCTATCAGTCTTTATGGAATAAGTTGTTGGATTTGCGCAGTTTTCCATTATCTATTCATTTTCCTCATCCATTTGTCTGATCCTTCAAGAACCCTGTCAGCATTTTTGAGATGTGATATAGTTGTGAAAGATTAGGTTAAGAACACTGCATCTAAAATAAGAAATAAATTGTTTCTATGGTTACAGACTACAAACAAACTCTGTGTAGTCAGATCCTGCAGTCTTGTGTCATTTTGCACCTTCTGCCTTTTCTTTTACTTCCTATAGGGGGCAGATTAAGTGAATTGCTTAAACTTCACCGACTGTCATAGCGGTATTGGGCCCTGTTCAGATTGCAGATTCTAATACTTCGCCCGATGGTTTCTCTGGTGTCTGGGATTAACGCAGGCAGACACGAGTGTGTCGCTCAGGGTTATGGGGTACTCGGTCCCAGGCGGTATATAACTGGGGAATGTCACTTTGGTGGCCGTTGCCTGGTTCCGTGCCCTGGGTGCTTTTTGAAAAGGGGGATATTTACAGGGGATCAGAATAATGTTCACACGTGACGCCACTTGCGGTTTTGCGGCTATGTAGATGGAGCCGCCACTGCACAGTTTCTGCTAACTGGTGTTAGTGTCAGCCTGGATGTTAGGCCCTCCGCAAGCAGGGCCAGGCCCCAGAGGGTAGGTGATGTGACGGGTGTCGAAAGAAGGTAGGCCACACAAGAGGGTTTCAGTGCAACTGCTTCTTTACTCACTTTTTGGTGGTAACTGGTCATACGAGGTCGGCTGGTTTCACCTGCAGGTCCCCTTAGTCCCAGTGCCAGTTTAGCAACCTGGTGGCTTCTTCCACTGCACCTGTCTTTGGTTGGTGGGTCCCCGTGGCGTAGAGCAGCTGGGGTCCCCTCCTGGTTGTCTTCTACAGCGGTCCGTATGACGGTAGCGTGAACCCTGTGGGGTTGGAGTCTCTGATCCTGTCCCTGGTTCTCCCATTGCTACTGAGTCCCAAACTTCAAGGTCAGTGAGGTCCTTGATGGTCCCCTCACTGTGCAGGTGTTATCCGGTCTGCCTGGAGCTTTTGCCTGACCTAGGGTCCTGCACCTTGTTGGTGCGTAGTTCCGGGAGTACTCCACCGTACTCCATTGGCAACTAACCGCCTGTGCCCTCAGGTCACTGTTCACTCCGGTCAGTCCGTCTGCTCACTTCCTCTGTCTTTTCTGACTGTCCACTCTGTTCTGACTGTCCACTCTCTGCCCCTCCCACCTGGTTGTCTAGTAGACTGGACCGGCTCCACTTCTAGGCGGCCATCCATTGGTCCAACCCTAGCCTGGTACCATTCTATGGGGGATGTTGGGGAAACAGGGATTATCTGGAGTGTTTGGATGTTACCGACACTGGTCTTCTGGGTCCCTGCTCCTGGTGAGGGATGGAGTACCTTGTAGCTCCCTGATGGCCTCAGGGGCACTACACAAGTGTCGATCTGCTGTGTGTTGATTCATAGGCAGGCTAGCAAACGTTAATCTGTGCTAGTCTGCTTGCTCTTTTAATCACGTTTTGGGGAGACCTGTCACATCGGCTCCCCGCCTATTTATGCTGGTTGACTCCTTCTACCCATGCCAGCTATAGTTTAATCTATGTTGTTCTGTGAGGTGTGATGTCCCAGACTCTCTGGTGAAAGTTGTGCCTATTGCTTGGAGCGGTTGTGGAATTTACCTCTGTTTTTTTGTACTTCCTTAATGCTCTTGTCTTAACTCCTGAATCTCTTATTGTCTTTACTTTTGTGTGTGCTGTGTGACAGAGTTTTGGTTTTCCCTTGTCTTTATTTATCTGTGGGTTTCATCACATCAGATCAGGAAAAGTCAGGAGAAGGGCCAGGAAAAAGACTCGGGCCTGTCCACCATTAGGAGTATCCCTGAGGTTATGGATAGCGTAGGGCCCAGGATCAGAGTGCACAGGGTTTGTTTGTAGTATGTAACCATGGTTACACATAGGTTTACATAGGAACTACATACACATTATAAGAGTTATCAATTTGTTTAGAAAAGATAAGTTATGTCCAGCGGTAGGAGATGAATTTGATAAAAAGTTTTTTAAAATGCTCCATTTATTGGAATATTTTAAGTCTTCAGATCCAGACTTTATAATACACGGTTCAATAAACGGGTCTGTCCTCAACCCAACGCGTTTCGGCTTAAGCTATCCTACTTAACGCGTAAGGCAGCTTAAGCCAAAATGCGTTGACAATTTTTTTTCTAGGAGTTCATTTTACTAAATTTGGAGGAATAAAAATTGATTGTAAAAAAAGTCCATACCCTCCAAAGACCTTCCATATAGAAGTATGTAGATGAGGCAAACACAAATGGTGAAGAGGAAGAAAATAGAAACGCTTTAACATTGACATTTTTAGGTTACTATCCTTTATAAAATGTTGTACTAACAGGGTCTTCTTCTCCCCAGAAACAGTGCCACTCTTGTCTAAGGCCATGTCTGGTATTGCAGCTGATGCATAGTTTTTCTTCCCAATGATTTTCATAAATCTGCCTAATTACAGAAATGAGTAATTCGGTCTATGGTGGAAAAAAAAGGATCATTTTTTGTAATCTTATACAACCCCTTTAAGTAAGAGATCCCTTCTATAATGTGTATGGTGACTGATGTCTCTTTCCTCCACAGACTGGTACACGTTTGACACCGCCGAGGAGGTGGCGGAGACTTTCGCTTCTTCCCTTTCTGAAACCATTGAATCATCAGACAAAGATAAAGTAGAAGGTATTAGAACAGTACGCGGCATGACCCCCATAGTGGAGAATACCTATGTTATAGCGGGGGAGGGGGGTGGACAGGCGGTAAACAAGACAATGAATTTCATAATGACGTTCAGATCGTTATTTGGCCTGTGCTCAAATATTAGATACGATAGTCAAATAAGCAGAACAAACAGGGCCGCGTCCAGGGTCCAGGATTAGTTTGGACTCGGGCTTCCTGGTAAGAAACTGTTGATGTTTGGTTTGTGCTGGGAAAATGATCTTTCAGTAAATGAGACCATGAAAGGACTAGATGAGAACACGAATATCAATACTTAGGAGCGTTTTGTTAAATGATTTTAATTAAAAGCTTCATGACTCTACCCACTTATTCCCTCCATCCCACAGGAGGTTAAAAAAAAACAAAAACCCCAAAACAACAAAAAAATGGTAAAATTGAATTGAAAAATTTCCCATAGAAATAAATTTAAGTATTTTTCCCTCCAAACTCTGTGATAATAATATTCAAATATCAATGATCTAGTAAACTGTAAGTTACAAAAATTCTTAGACGACCTTCCGGTGTTATTTTTTTTTGTTATATGTGTTATCAGTGAAATATGCTTCTTTCTCCACTCATAAGCCACTTTTTCTGCCCATCCCCCTCACTGTCGCGATGCAATGGAACCCGTCGCGCCAGGTCCGAGAATACACCTGGGAAGAGGCGTAACACAGAGGGAACACCAGGATAACAATACAACAGAAGGCCCTGGCACTAGGGAGAAGGGAGAGGGGTCACCTCTTAACACCTGAGGCTGATCCCTGAACTCCCTAATGTTCCTAGATGGATCCTTCCCCCTGTGCGCTGCCACTTGTCTAGGCCCTTGCGGGTCTGAACTTAACCTGACTAGTAAAAGCCAGCAAGATGCTAGTTTTGCTACTGCAATAAGACAGCATGAAGGAGGAAAGACAAACAGGTGGGGAAAGACAAAAAAAAAATAACACTCCAGCAGGAACTTCTCAGCTACAACTGAAAAAACTCCTCAGCTTCCTCCAGAGACAGGCTCCTTCCAAGTGGACAGCATAGGTATGAGCTATAGCCCGCATAGCAAGGAGTGGGGATTGGATACTTATAGCAGAAGGGAACGGTTGCAGCTGAGATTACAACTACCTGTTAGATCACTGCAGGATAGAGAGGAACCTTAACTCCTTCAGTACTGGATGGAATTAAATACACTCCAACTGAGGGTAAACAACTAGGGGGCACTAAAGCGGATCTGCGATCAACAACACGCTGTGACCTTCTGTTCCTAGATCCTCCCTGATATCACTTCAGGCTGTGACACACTCGTGAGGCTTACTTGTTGGTTTTCAAGGGGGCAGGGTGTCTTTAAGCTGATCTGCAATCTTATCTTGAGAGCCAGCCCCCTCCCATTTGTAAAAACCATAAGAGTTAGCACTAAAGAAAATGGTCCATATCTCTGGAAACGTATGGTGGATTTTTAGAAAATAAAATGTATATAAAAACTGAATACTCAGAGAAGTAGCAAAAATAGGATAAGAGCAAAAGTTCAACAATTTTGACCAGGTGACAGGTCTCCTTTAAAGGGGTAGATATGGATATTACTGGTTTCCCCTGGCACATTAGCTGGATGATTCACGGAGGAGGCGCTCTACAGAAAGCATTTTATTTTCAGCAGATTAAAAGGATCCTCCGACTGCCCTCACATTAGGACAGGGATACAAATCCTGATGTTCTCTTAGTATATTTTCTTTTATTCTTCACATAGGGGAGACTGTTCGTAAAATAGGAGTGAAAGAAGGAGGTCTGATGAACATCTTCATTATCATGGATGCCTCTAAGAGCGTCGGACCAAAAAACTTTCAAACGGCGAAGGAAATCAGTGAAGTTTTCATTGATAAGGTACGGAGAATATACGTAGACGAGTGATGGCCGCTAGCCACTTAGGCCACTTTATATAGAACCTGTGTGGTAATGGTGTACCTTCTACTGTCCTGCAATCTAAATATACAATATCAACTGCCAATCCTATTGTTTTCAGCAATGTCAGAGGTGTCTTTCACCTCGATGAAGAACACTTGGCAAAGTCAAAGCTTTCAGATTTATGGAGGAGTCTATAAAGATAACTGTCTGCTGAATGAACAACTGGACGACATCTGTCTCATGGTTATCTTAAAAACCAATATGGAATAACCCGAATGCAGTTTTGATGTGATTTTTTTTTCTGCCAGTAGATGCAGATTTGCTGCAGAAATGTGTTGCAGACAGTTCTGCACCAAATCTGCATCTCCTGGTCACTGAGTTCAGAGAGTTCACCAGAGGTCAGTTCAACTGAGGTCACAGGAAACCCAGCTGTGACCTCAGGTGAACTCACTAAGCTCAATGCCAATTTATAGAATTAGGCAATGTATGCTCATTGAGTATTTGGCTGCAGACATTTCTGCACTATCCTGGCAGAAAAGACCCGCTTGCATTTATTATGCGATTACGGTATGTTTTTCTGACGGGAAATGCAGATTCGGTGCAGAAATGTCTGCAAACAAATATTCATCGTGCGGACATAGCCTAATCCAGTAATCCGGCATTGACTTCAATGACTTTACCTGAGGTGAGGTCATCGAGTTCACTTCAGGTTAATTTACCTGCAATCACAGCTGGTCTGCTGCCATTCTTTTAGTGTTTTGGAGGTATGCTTTGGGTTGTTGTCATGCTGAAAGAGTGAAAGTCCTCTTTATCGTCAGCTTTTTAGCAGAGACCTGAAGGTTTTGTTATAAAATTGACTGATATTTGGAAATATTCATAATTCCCTCCACTTTGATGAAAAGCTCCAGTTCCAGCTGCTGAATAACAACCCCAAATCATAATGCTGCCTCCTCCATGTTTCACTGGGAGTATGGTGTTCTTTTGGTTATTTGAAGTCTTGGCTTTGTGCTAAAAATACATTTTTGAATAATAGCTAAAACGTTCAGACAATAACAGGTTTTTTTCCACATAATTTTAGCCTCCTTGAAGTAAGTTTTGGCAAAACTCAACAAGGCTTGGATGTTTTTTCTTGGCAAGAAAAGGCTTCCAACTTGCCACCCTACCCCATAGACTGGACACATGAAAAATGTGGGAGATTGTGGTCACATGCAGGACACAACTAGTACTTGCTAGAAATTCCTCCAGCTCTTGTAATGTTGCTGTTGGCCTTTTGGCAGCCCCCCAGACCAATTTTCCATCAATGTTTGAGGGACATCCAGTTCTGGGTAAAGCCACCTCTTAATCACTGTTTTCACAGTGTCCATGGTAGGTCTAATGCTTTTTAAAGTTTTCAAACCCTTCCTCTAACTAATAACTTTTAACAATGAGGTCCTTTTGCTGTAACGTAAGCTATTTACGTACCATGTGTTATGTTTGTATATAATCCTACGTAAGTAAAGGGGAAAATACTAGACATTCACAACCTGGACCTGGCTGCTTGAGTGGCTGTCGGACAGTTTCATGGTGCTCCTGAGGAACCAGAGGGAAGTTTGCAAAGCATATGATCAAAGATAAGTTAAGTGTGCAGAGATAGACAGGTACCCAAAGTGAGGAAACATAACACATGCACAAGTAGGTGTCGGAGAGGCAAAAGAGAAGACACAGAAAGAACAAAATTGGTCTCTGCCTAAATCTCTAACTGCAGGGCTGGACATCCATAGCAGACACCCCATTGAAATATAGCCAGCAGTGAAAGGATGAAATAGGAGACTAAAACTAGCCCTACCCGGGATGTGATAGGCAAGTGACACACCCACTCCAGGGCCGGGGGCACTCGGAACCGGGCCGGACTATTCCAGGGATGTCAGCGGTGGCAGTGCTCGGCTCCGTGACCCTGGCGGTGTTTTTTCTAATGATAAAGGGAGATGATGATGGGAGTTATAGTCAATATTAAATAACGTTTGTGACACCACCTGTGGATTGCGGCTATGGGGACGTGGCTGCTGGACGGGACTCCCGGGGCTGGTGTTGTGGCAGCTGCGGTGTTTCTGCTCCCCACAGGTGGAGCGGGTAACCCGGGAGCAACCACTTTGAGAGTCTGTGGTAGGGACCGGGTGGACTTTAGGGTGCTGGGCCAGGTGGTGGACAGTAACAGACACAAACAAGGATTTCTTTACCTTCTCCTTTACTTGGCTTAACTGGTACAGTCCAGGGAGCCTGTTAGAGGTGGTGGTGGTGGTCCGGTAGCCTGGAAGCAATCCGGGAAACTCACACTGGCCAGGTGAGCAATGAGGCCTGATCCCTACTTTCTATTTGTTTGTGCAGGGCCCCGCTGCTTCAGCTATGCTGAGGTCCGTTCTGCTGTTCTCTGAGGTCATTTTACCTCACCCGTATGGCAGTCTGCGTGGACCGACATAGATGCCGCTCTGCTGGTCGTGGCTCCAGGTCCTGGCTCTGCAGCTGTGCCTCCGGGTGTGCGGTAGACAGGAGACCTGAAGTCCTTCTGTCCTCCGGATGCGACCACCAGTACTCGAGTGGTCCCAAACTCCAGTAATCGATTTTCGAGCAGTGACTTCGGGGTGAGCTGGCTGCGCTCCACTCCCTAGTGTCCTTCTCCTCGCTTCGGACCGTACTTTACTGGGCTGAGCGGACCGGCTCCAGTCCCACCTCGTACGTCCACACTACTCGACTTCTCTCACTCAACTCTCCTCAGGACTGACTGACTCATCCCTAAGGTCAGAGCTTAAGGAATGCTCCCTAGAACTCCAGGTTTAGAGCTCCCACTGCTGACTCAGAGGAGGAATTGTGTTGTATGATGGTACTCACTGGCCAATGGACTCCCCCATCTGCCTCCAGGCACAGGATTAACCCTTTTAGGTAGGGCAACACTACTGTAACATCCAGACCACAAGGGTGCCACACTAGAGATAATGAGCAACAGAGAACAGAGGATAACAGCACAGCGTAGGAAGAGAAGCAAAAGTAAATAGACCATCAGCACTTGGAAAAGGAGTGGCCAGGCTGTGGTATAGTAAGACATAATATCCAGGTGGCACTCAAAATTGCAGGTCCACGGTCAAGGGATAGCTCACCCAAATAACAACACTATACAATAACAATAAGACCGGCACTCCAAGCTTTGCAGTAAATCTTTAGGGTTTAATCCATGAAAGCATGATACAAACAAAAAGAAAGTGTTTCGACTAAAGGTCTAACCGAAACGCGTTCTTTTTGTTTGTATCATGCTTTCAAGGATTAAACCCAATAGATTTACTGCAAAGCTTGGAGTGTCGGTGTGAGGACATAGGGATATATTCCGATCTATTAAGCCATATTCTTAAAGCCGCCATCTTGTCAGGGTATGACCATGTCTCTTGAGTGTGAATGGGCCTTCAGGCCTAAGGAGGCTTCAATCAGTATGCTAATTAACTTGAGGAAATTTTCTGCTAGCAGTGGCCTGAGAAAAAGGCAATCTCCTATGATATGGAAATTAGGTGAGCTGTTTAGGCCTTGGGAACACAAAGGGGGAGGAAGACCCCCCTCTGTGACGCTGTAGAAGAAGTTACAAACTAATTACAGGCATCCTGAACACCTGAGACAGACAGGCACCAGGAATAAATGTTTAATATCTCATGAGCCGTGCTTCCTATAAACATGTCAAGCAGAAATATCGCATCCCGGCATGCTGACGATTCTAGCACATATTTTATATACGTGCGGGACCTCTGTAGGTATCCCAAACTTGATATTGGCCAGTGGGGCACCAGCGGACTAACCATGTGTCCTATCATTGCGAAGGTAAAATTGTAACTGTAAAAATGAAAGCATTGGCGTCCTACGACGTTCCCAGGCAAAGTTATGGCCAATAATCATTTTGGGATATTATTTTAGACTCAAGCCAGGGGTGGGGCAGTCCTCCCCTGTGAGGTCACTAGGTAGGAGGGGACATGGGTTCTAGCCAGTTTGATAAAGGCAATGTGGCCATGTTTTGCCTTGTCTTTGCTCGGGGGTCACGTGTACTATACACCTGTGAGAAAGTCCCTGGAACCTGGTCGAATGGCGCCCCCCTGTGGCCAGACGCACAAGGTAACTGCCTGATCTGTATGCCTGCTTGTGATCCACAACTTACCTGTACATATACTATGACATATATATATATATATATATATATATATTCTGTAAATTCTATATTGTATATATTGTAGTTTCTAGTGTGCCTTAGGCCAATTAAAATATATAATTTAATCTTGGGCTGTTCTGTTATCTCGATCCCGAATTCCACGTCTGTGTGCTCGGCGTAATAGTTATGATAATCGATTGGTGGCAGCGAGTTTATGCCAAGGATCATTGTGAGGCGACCAGTGAGATTTGGGGAGGTTTAGATATATTCCGTCCGCTGAGGTCGGGGGAATATATACCTTACTCTCACCGGGAACCCTTCAATCATCGGCATAGTAGAATAGTGGCCTCCTTGCTTATTGTCTGGCAATTCCATAATTGGCCTGACTATAAGAGAGGCGCTAGAGAGCGCGTCACGTGCTCTGTCTGTCGGGTGGTAGAAAGGAAGGGTGTAACTTCCACTTCCTACCCCCCGTTTCGTGACAGCCGGTCTTATTGTTCATTTGTTAACACTTATGGGCAACATTAAAGGTGGAAAAAAGTTTTGAAATGATTCTTCTAGGTATGATTTTTTTACATGACAAAAACCTGTCATTTTAGCAGGGGTGTATACATATTTTATATTAACTGATCTATCACTGTATTTTGCAGATTGCCAGCTTTGATTTTACCCCTCGCTATGCCGTCATCTCATACGCGTCATTTGCAAAACCCATTTCGTTGCTGTCTGATGATGACAGTGCGGACGCCGATGCAATCATTGATAAGATTAAAGCGTTTAAGTACACAGGTAATGGAGCTCACATCACTTTCCCAATAACCTTACTAAAGATATAAGATCACATGACCAATCACAAAAGAAAGGAGACTATAGAATAATTATTGAAGGGGTTGTCCAGTTTAGGGAACTCGTTTCCATACAAGCCATTACATAAAGGTGATTGGAGATGGCATGGATAGAGCTTCTCTCACTCTGGAGGACCTGACATGTCCTGCGTCACCCAGTTGACCCATTCATGTGAATCGACACTGTATATTTTTTTTATTTTTCATATTTTTTTTTTAAAGCACACCAGGATAAACAGGGAACGAATACCCGGGCGGCCCTGAATGAAACTCACAACATGTTGTCTCTGGAAAATACGAGAGATCCCAAAAAGTTCCTGGAAACGAGAAATGTAATCCTGCTGATGACAGATGGTAATTATCGGGTCGCGGTTAGTCCTAATGAAAATCTTCGCTAGTGCTTTATCCTTGTCTTCTTCAACTACCAGTCAGTGCTCTATATCTTCTTACTAAAATCTTTAGACAAAGGATCCTCGGGGGTGGGCACGGCTCTTACCATATATTAGGTCCTAAATCTCAGACAGAGTGTTGTATTTTCTAATGGGTTGATCACAAAATAACTTTTTAAATCTTACTAATGAAATGTCCTATGTGCAATGATAACGAGTACAGATTAGCAAATCTGCTGAATTTCGAATTTGATGGGAAATTCACTTTACATTACATTTTGGGATGTGAAGTAAAATTGCCTTACTATGCTCACTGGTGACCCCAGAACATAACAAATGTAAGGGAAGAGTTTACTCTTCACTCTTGAGCCTTAGAGACAACTTGGTCATCCTGACAAACTGCACCCTGATTGCCACAGATGGTTCTCACCCTTCACCGGTCTCTCAACGCAACTTCCTGCCTGGTGGTCTACTCCTCTTTAAGAAGCCTCTAATCCTCTTCCATCTTCACATTTGATCTTTGGGTCCAATTTGGCCTTGTGACATTGTGAGGCCTAGCCAGTAATTAGGACCCATGTGTTCACATGACGTGTGTCGTCCCAAGTCTTCATGACGTCACAAGGTCTAATCAGCTTTGGAGGTGTTGAAGACCAGTTTGAAGTCAGAAGAGAACAAGAAGCACTTAGAGGCGGACCAGATGATTGGCTGGGAACTATATGGAAAGACAGATGAAGAGTGGAAATGTTGATTGCATTTTTTTGTCCCCTTCTTAGTAGAATGGCAGCCAGCCATGATCTCTTCAGACCCCAGAATCTCAATAGTCTCTCCAAGCAGGTCCCTGCTTGGTCATCCAGCTCTCTCCTAGGTGCCTCCGGTCCTCATCTGTCTCCACAATGTTCTGCCTCCAATGCAGATTAGACCCTACGTCTTCATGACATTATATAGAGCCTAGTCAGTGACTAAGCCGAATTCGACATCATGTACCACATCGTCCCACAACATCATGACGTCACAAGGTCTAGTCTGCATTTAAGGCACCTATAAAAAGGACCAAGTGTGAAGCTGGGAGACTTAGGAGAGAGTGGGGAAAAGCGGGTATTATATTTTTAACAAATACTTGGCCATTTAGAATCAGAATTTTTTGTAAAATTTGAAGCAAATTGGATTTGATTCATCTCTAATAACAAGAGATTATAAATGCGATTTTTTTGGAAGTGCACATGTTCTGCACAGATGGAGGATGGCTCCTCAACTCATCTCAGCTGTTGGGTCCAGAGAACTCCGATCTGATGCTAATCTTAACAAATTCTTCAGCCTTCTCAAATATTTAGCCAGTGCTTCACGTCACCACAAACACATTCCATATCATTGTGTCCACTTCATGACAGTTGACTTTTGCCTTTTAGGAAAGCACAATATGGGTGGAGATCCTACTGTCGAGATTAAGAGGATCAGAGAAATTCTGAACATCAGGAAGGACAATAATCGGGAAGATTATCTAGGTATGGAAAATATATGTTATGGTACTTGTGCCTCATTTCAGTAGACAGTGATGATAACCATTATCAGGTATGAAGGTACTGTAGTTTAGCAGCAAAGTTGTGTAATCAGTTGTCAGGGATAGCCATGGGCCGAAGGAGAAGACAGATATGGTTCATTACCACTCCTGTCTTCTTTACTATATTTCACACAGCACTTGGTAGTGAAAATATTGTCATCACTGTATTTTTTGTAACCAGTGATCATGAGTTCCAGATTATATCTGTGTGTGAGGTCCTTAGAAGACAAATGCCTTAAACACCAGGGACTATTCATATTATAGCCAAATGACTAAAGTCTCATGACCATGAAGACAACTTTATACTAATAAGGAGATCTGTATGGGGGTTTCCGAGTGATTGGTCCAGCAAAAGATCTATAGTATCAGAAGCAAAACCCCCAATATACAATTATTCGGAAAGAATAAGGTGTCTACAAATATTAAACATAATCTGGGGAAATCATTGTATACAGTGTGGTTGTTCCTGACAATAGATGCAATTTCGGTAGAACATATAAAGTCACCACACTAAACACTTAATTCACGATTGAGGAGGAGATGATGATGATTTCCTTTACATTAATGTTCCTTGACATTTTACATAATCCCTCGCTTTAATTACTTTTATCCCATTTTTAGACGTTTATGTCTTCGGCCTGGGTAAAGACATAAGTGAAGATGAAATCAATGACATTGCATCCAAGAAAGATCCCGAGAGGCATGTCTTCAGGATGGAAAGTGTAGATAGTATGAAGAAGGCCTTTGACCAAATGTTGGGTGAGAACATTTACATTTCCTTCTTCTACATTCTTCATGCTAGTATTAAGCGGCAAAAATTTGAAACAAAAGGCAGGAATCGGCTGCCAAAATGGTAAAAAGATTACCTAGGTATATTCATGACTGTTTGGGGGGCCAGCATCAAAACCTCTCCTATGTGTGTCTCTGATGGGCGTCAGCGGTGGGCCGAATCTTATAGGTGGGATGGTGACACCCACCATGTTTTTTTTCCACCAACTGGCCTTGTCTGAGCGTGTTCTATCTTATCAATTTTATGGTTTTTTTATACCTTGCTTTTAGATGAAACTGAAGTTCTTCAGATGTGTGGCCTTTCCAAAGAACGACTTGAAGATCATGAAGGCCTAGAGGAAGTGTTCCCCTGGATTGCTAAAATCACCATCACAGTAAGTCCATATCTGCAAGTCCATATAACAAACCTAGAGTAAGAAATCCCTAGACAGGCGACAAGAACAGATTTAGTGTCAGAATGTCATAGATGACGATAGCATAAATAAACCCTGCCTATATGATAAAAAAAACACATAGGGAATTTTTGTGTCTAAACGGGCACTGGAACCATGTAAATATTCGATATAGCAGAAACATGTCTGCATATATTAAGAAACAATTTTTATTAAGTGAAAAAGTTTAAAAATCTTTAAAAACATAACACACAATTAATGGCAGTCCAGGCATCCCAAAGGTCTCCCTAATACAAAGCATAATATATGCACACAGGTAACAATCTGTCAAAAATAGTGAGGGTACAAGGGCAATACCCAGAGTGGCACAGATCATATAACTGAATCAGCATAAATTATCACAGATAACATATGTACAAGACACCTAGAGCAGGCTCAAATAATATTCATTATTATCAATATAATACCTGTACAAGGAAATATAAAGCGATAAATAACCCTAATGTCAGGCTGCCAGCAGGGGGAGCTGGAGTCCTGCAGGGAAAGACGCTACACGGAGCTGAATGAGCATGGATGGGAACTCCCAGTGTGTGCTGATGCAGTGTCTGCTAGCATCAGCCGGACAGCTGAAGCTGTGGAGCATGCGGGGGATGGTCAGACGGGTCCGGGTCATACACAGTACGGGCAGCACGAAGACCGGAGGAACTAGCAATGGAGGAGTCGAGATCAGGCCGAGGTCAATACCAGAGAAATCAACCGAATGGGTAGGTAGGAGAGGGGGAAACAATCGGGGCTATTGTGGGAAGGAAGGAGGTGAGACAGAGGAATGGCAGAAAGACTATGGGACAGAACACAGACAGAGGCTTAGGGCACAGAGAGGGAACGGATCAGGATCACACTTACAAGGACCAGCACTCACAGGCAAAGCAGCACTAAGCTTATAGCCGGCGCTGGTGCACTGGAAATGTCAGCTTTTAAGGCATCCAGGCTCCGGAAGTGAGGCCCGGGAGAAGGCTCCACCCCTTAGCCATGTGGACGGGGAGGCGAACCATGACACCTAGATCCCTGTAAGAGAAGGGAGTGATGGGGAGACGGCTGCTGGCCCCTCGCGTTACGCCAACCAAATGCTAGGCTTCCTCAAGAGTGCACGGAACCGTTTATTATCCTTCTACTATAATATTGCAGTAGTGCAGACCCATTTTCTTTGGTTTTTCTAAGACTGACTACATCATATAAATTCAAGGTTACATTTGCCCTGCATTTAAAGTCGAAAAAGAAAACCTCTATCTGGTGCCAGTAAGCTGCCAGAAAGCCACGATCATATAGTAAAGTGATCCTTAAATGAGATTGTAGCCCATTAGAATCCCCTGTATCTTCCAAGGGAGAGTTATTAATTCCCAAAATACCTTATGGTGGACAAAACGCTGATGGGAGATGTCCGGTGCAAGAAAAATGAATGCATCTAGACAGTTTGTCATTATACAGACTACAATTTGTTACCTGTTTCTCTGGGAACCCAAACTTCCAATTTCTGTAGAGGTGCATGTCTACACTGTGCAGCTACACAAAATGTTATACAGTTAGGTCCAGAAATCTTTGGACAGTGACACAATTTTGGCGAGTTGGGCTCCGCATGCCACCACATTGGATTTGAAATGAAATCTCTACAACAGAATTCAAGTGCAGATTGTAACGTTTAATTTGAAGGTTTGAACAAAAATATCTGATAGAAATTGTAGGAATTGTACACATTTCTTTACAAACACTCCACATTTTAGGAGGTCAAAAGTAATTGGACAAATAAACCAAACCCAAAAAAAAATATTTTTATTTTCAATATTTTGTTGCGAATCCTTTGGAGGCAATCACTGCCTTAAGTCTGGAACCCATGGACATCACCAAACGCTGGGTTTCCTCCTTCTTAATGCTTTGCCAGGCCTTTACAGCCGCAGCCTTCAGGTCTTGCTTGTTTGTGGGTCTTTCCGTCTTAAGTCTGGATTTGAGCAAGTGAAATGCATGCTCAATTGGGTTAAGATCTGGTGATTGACTTGGCCATTGCAGAATGTTCCACTTTTTTGCACTCATGAACTCCTGGGTAGCTTTGGCTGTATGCTTGGGGTCATTGTCCATCTGTACTGTGAAGCGCCGTCCGATCAACTTTGCGGCATTTGGCTGAATCTGGGCTGAAAGTATATCCCGGTACACTTCAGAATTCATCCGGCTACTCTTGTCTGCTGTTATGTCATCAATAAACACAAGTGACCCAGTGCCATTGAAAGCCATGCATGCCCATGCCATCACGTTGCCTCCACCATGTTTTACAGAGGATGTGGTGTGCCTTGGATCATGTGCCGTTCCCTTTCTTCTCCAAACTTTTTTCTTCCCATCATTCTGGTACAGGTTGATCTTGGTCTCATCTGTCCATAGAATACTTTTCCAGAACTGAGCTGGCTTCATGAGGTGTTTTTCAGCAAATGTAACTCTGGCCTGTCTATTTTTGGAATTGATGAATGGTTTGCATCTAGATGTGAACCCTTTGTATTTACTTTCATGGAGTCTTCTCTTTACTGTTGACTTAGAGACAGATACACCTACTTCACTGAGAGTGTTCTGGACTTCAGTTGATGTTGTGAACGGGTTCTTCTTCACCAAAGAAAGTATGCGGCGATCATCCACCACTGTTGTCATCCGTGGACGCCCAGGCCTTTTTGAGTTCCCAAGCTCACCAGTCAATTCCTTTTTTCTCAGAATGTACCCGACTGTTGATTTTGCTACTCCAAGCATGTCTGCTATCTCTCTGATGGATTGTTTCTTTTTTTCAGCCTCAGGATGTTCTGCTTCACCTCAATTGAGAGTTCCTTAGACCGCATGTTGTCTGGTCACAGCAACAGCTTCCAAATGCAAAACCACACACCTGTAATCAACCCCAGACCTTTTAACTACTTCATTAATTACAGGTTAACGAGGGAGACGCCTTCAGAGTTAATTGCAGACCTTAGAGTCCCTTGTCCAATTACTTTTGGTTCCTTGAAAAAGAGGAGGCTATGCATTACAGAGCTATGATTCCTAAACCCTTTCTCCGATTTGGATGTGAAAACTCTCATATTGCAGCTGGGAGTGTGCACTTTCAGCCCATATTATATATATAATTGTATTTCTGAACATGTTTTTGTAAACGGCTAAAATAACAAAACTTGTGTCACTGTCCAAATATTTCTGGCCCTGACTGTAGGTTGGGCCAGTTGTGGGTATTGTAGCTCTACTCAAAAGGCTGTATATAAATACTGATAAATAGTCTTCTAGATAAATAATGTCAAGAAGATGCTAGAAATCCATATTTATCTACAGAAACATGGCTGCAAGGGATTTAAAACTACATTTCAATTAATAGATCTTGGAATAATTATAAGCCCCCCCCATACGATGTGTTAAAATTGTTTTAATATTTTTGTAAATGTGCCCCTGCTATGTACTGTCTTGTTTGCTGTATCTGATCATGCAGAGCTGTTCCAGTTCATGGTCAGCATATACCATAGCTCCTGGCCAGGGGAGGTAATATAGGTCACTTATGACAACTAACTATACAAACATGACATTTCAGGGCCTTGTAGCTGCTGCTTTCTGCGAGAACCGATTTCCCTGTCTGTTTTATCACAGGAGCGATAGTTTAATCTCCAGTCTGCTGGGTTCATTGTAAATAAAATCAATGAGATAGGTGCTCCGAAGGCCTCTAAGTTCATACGTCACTCAGCTCATAGGATTAGTGATATGGCAGAAACACTCGCTCCTGTGATAAAACAGCTAGGGAAATGTGTTACCTTAGAAAGCAACAGCTGCGAGCCCCTGCAATGTCATGTATTGTATGCTCAATTATCAAAAGTGATGTTTCTTCCCCTGGCCTGGAGGTGAGGTATATGCCGACCATGAATTGGAGCAGCTCTGCATGGTCAGATACAGAATTACACAGAACATAGCAATTTATAAGATTATCTTAGCACAGGAACACTTTTGTTTCCAACACATCCAATTGTGTAATTTATTATTATTTCAAATATATTGATTAAAATGTATTTTGTTCGTGGGATAGCGCTTTTAAGAAAACACTTTTATTAAAGGGAACCTGTGATCAGAAATTTGGCTTTCAACCTAAATGTTTCCCCCTCTGCAGCTCGTGGGCTGCATTCTAGTAAGGTTTTTATACTTTTTGTGCCCCCTTTTAAACCAAAATAAATACTTTATAAAACTGTACCTTTCGGTTTGAAAATCTTGTAAATCGTCCATGGGGGCGGGCCGTGTGGCGTCCGTTGCTGTATCTTACGCCGTCCCCCATGCTCCAAATCATCCCTCAGGACGCCGCCCACTGCACCCGAGGTCCCGTGCACGCCGGGACACCTAGTGACGTGGTCGCAGGCACAAGAGTATGGGGGGCGCTGTGATTGCATCGCAAGTGCCGGCCCATACTCTCGTGCCCGCCCTTTCCCCACTGCCTCCAGCGTTCTGCGCCGGCCCGACGTCACCTCCTTCCCATCGTACCCTGCAGCAGGAAATAGATGGGAGGAGCGTAGCAGGCCACTACAGGAGAAGCCGAGAGGTCTGAGCGACGTACAGAGGGGAGAGCGCGCCCACGTGAGTATGGGCGGGCACTTGCGATGCAATCACAGCGCCGCCCATACTCTTGTGCGTGCGACCACATCACTAGGTGTCCCGGCGTGCACGGGACCTCGGACGCAGTGGGCGGCGTTATGAGGGATGATTTGGAGCAAGGGGGGCGGCGTAAGATACAGCAACGGACGCCACACGGCCCGCCCCCATGGACGATTTACAAGATTTTCAAACCGAAAGGTACAGTTTTATAAAGTATTTATTTTGGTTTAAAAGGGGGCACAAAAAGTATAGAAACCTTGCTAGAATGCAGCCCACGAGCTGCAGAGGGGGAAACTTTTAGGTTGAAAGCCAAATTTCTGATGACAGGTTCCCTTTAAGAATGGCAAATCTTATTCTGAAGCAAGCTGGAGTAGGAAGAGTCCAATCTATTAACAGGTGAACAGCTTTGATATATTTTACACATATTGGGTGGTAAGGTAAAAAAATGAGGTCTACTTCAACTATAAGCATGCGTAGATTAGGATTAAATATTGCACCTGTGCCAGCAGCCGGCGCTGCTGGAGTCTGGACCTTCAGGGGTGATGGCTCGAGGGTCTCCGGACCCGGGGGTCTCGCGGACATACCGAATAAAAGGGGGGACGTATATGTAAGGGCTAGGCCGTATTGAGTTTGTGACGCCACCCACGGTGTGTGGTGAGTTGGGACACCACCGCTGCTATGACGGGGCACCCGGGGGAGATGTTGTGCAGCAAGTTGTTAACCCCTCCGTGGACAGGGATGGTGGCCCCGGGACCCGGTGGCTGTGCTGCAGGGGATGGTGACCGCCGGGGGTGCTGGTGTACTCACTGTTAGAAACAAACACACGAGTCTCTGGTAAACCAAGGTGATGGTGGCCGGTGCCGCGGCCAGCTGCGTTGGGATCCCCCACCCGACTGGTGGTCTCTATCCCTTTCCTGCACTGTTTACGTACAAAAGACTTCCCTGTATAAAACGTAGGAGTCCGCTCCCGGCTGGATGTGACCTAAGGAGCTGTGCCCGCAGACGCTGGCCCGTGGGATCTATGGGCCCTGGCAGTGACCTCTTATCCCTAATCGGTGGGCTGTTGTCTTCTATGAGGGACTTTGGGTGGGACAGAACCTCTAGTCCTGGCCTCAATTGGTTAATTAACCAGCTCCAGTTGATTCTGGTCTCTGGCTTCAGGGTCCGAGTACCCCCCTTTGTGCTACAGTTTCGGGGTCGGTTCCCCGTGTCGGTAGCGGCGGGCTACAACCCTGGCCCGGTCCACCTCGGTTCCACCAAGCCGTCTTCCCGTCTCCTGCTGATGGAGACCACCGTCTGCCTCCTAGCCAGTGGCACCAGGGCTCCTACCCTGGCACCGTTCAACTTGAACTTCCTGCTGGAGCTACACTTAGCCCCAGCCCACACTCCTTTCCAAACTGAACTCTACACAAGACTGTTTGTTTTCCCGCCCTGGGCTGTCTAGACCCCTGGGTGGGCGTGCACCAACTGCCTGGTCACGTCCACTGGTGTGTCTATCTGTCCCTAAGGGGGTGACTAGGGTTTGATGGTTGGCTGAATGTTATCTAGTGGGGGGAACAGTGTTATGCAGGGGCCTAACTGTGACTACCTGGTTTTGCCAGGGCGTCACACACCAATTTACGTCTTTTAAAGTGGTGGGCAGACTCAGACTGTAAAAGTCCGAATCCGCGCAGTTTCAATAGTTCATGGGTGCCGGGCTCGGAGTTCTCAAGGAACTCTGGCTAATAATCTGAATCTTGCAACTCGGGAAATAAAAAAAATAAAGGAAAAATAAAGCAAGTGCGCTATACTCACTGAGTCTACGGAGCGGGTGTAACTGCTTCCGGGCCGCTCATTCTTCTTCCAGGGCCGCTTATTAGCCTCATACATATTCACTGCTTCCCCCGCCCACCGGCAGTCCTGGCATCTGTGATTGTTTGCGGATAGACAGCATCCCCAGCCTGTGTAACTGAACCTGACTGGAACCAATCACAGCCCCTGTCTGCAAGTCACTGTAGATTGGTATAAAAATAAATAAATAAAGTGGCGTAGGGTCCCCCCGTATTATGATACCCAGCACAGATAAAGCATACGGCTTCAGGCTGCAGCCCCCAGCCATGCGCTTATCTTGGCTGTGCATCAAAATAAGAGGAACCGCATACAGCTTTTAAAAAAAAAAATAAATAAAAAAAATGATTTAAATAAACAATTTAAACCCCTTCCCCCCCAAATTTTGATACCCAGCCATGATAGAGCCCGAGCTGCTATTTTTAAGCTTGGGTGGCCCAATCAGCATGAGTCTCCCCAGTCTGAGAATATCAGCTCCCAGCTGTCAGCTTCATCATGGCTGGGTATCAAAACTGGGGAGGACCGCACGTCGTTTTCTGAAAATTATTTATTTAAATAATTTTATAAAAAAGCCTCATGCGGTTCCTCTTATTTTGATACACAACCAAGATAAGCGTATGGTTGAGGGCTGCAGCCATATTCCTTATCTGTTCTGGGTATCATAAAACGGGGGGGGCAGTATGCCAATTTTTTTTTTTTTTACACCAATTTACAGTGACTTGCAGACAGGGCCTGTGATCGCAAGCAGTCAGACACGGTCACACAGATTTTGGGCGCTGTCTAACTGCAACCAATCACAGATGCCAGGACTGCCGGTGGGCGGGGGAAGCAGTGAATATGTATGAAGGTAAATGAGCGGCCCTGAAAGTAGAGTGAGTGGCCCGGAAGCAGTTACAGCCACGCCAGAGACAAGGTAATTATAGTGCACTTGCTCTAATCCCTCTTTCCCTTCTACCCCCATTTTTAAGCGCTGGATTCTGGTCTCCATAAACTTATATGAGGACCGGTGTCTGGTCAGATATTCGGGAACAATTCCGGGCGAGAACCATTTTTTTTTCTGTCCACATCCAACCACATGTGACATGTTTTCTTTTTTATTACTTTAAGCGTCCAGGTTCTGAAGAGAAATGTAAAGGATCCATTGTGAGCAAATCTTTTGTCCTGACGGCTGCTCACTGCTTCCATCTCGATGAATTACTCCATACGATCAATGTCAGAGTTGGAGGTAAGTTCTCCCATCAATTTTAATGAAACTCCAGCTGTAGTTCTACTTCATCAAGGATGGGGAATCTCTGGCCCGTGATGATGGTTCGTGGTTTTCATGCATTTCCAATAATGATTATTCACTTTTTAATTCACTATCTGTATGGATGTGCCGAAATCCTATTGACTATCATAAATACCACCAAAGGGAAGCAGCTCCAGACATCACATTCGGGGGGAGTTAATGAGATGTCGTTCCAAATATTTCAGGATAATTTTTATGTTCATAATGTTGTTTGGCCCACAAATGATAGTATAAACATCCAAATGGCCATTGACAGAAAAAAGGTTCCCCATCCCTGATGTACAACCTCCAACGCGGCCTCTAGCGGAGACTTGAGGACCTCGGAGCCGATTCTACAAATGTGAGGACTACGTATATTTCTGCTTTCATCTGTTGTAGATAAGGTATTCAAAGTGAAGAACCTCTACCGTCATACTGACTATAACCCACTCGGCAAAACAGACAAGGGCGTGAAGAAATCCTATGATTACGATATGGCTCTCATTGAACTGGATAAGGCACTTGAGTTTTCCAGTAAAATCAGGTAAAAAAAGAAAGGATTTTGTTTGACAACTTGGTTAAATTGTTCATATACATGTCCAACAATGAAGATATGATCACCACATCTTAAGGCACCATGACTAACCTTCTCATAGGGCACCGGAACTGAAATTACTAAGGGGACACTGTGACCAGCATTGTCCTGGTCTGAGATTAGCAAATCTAAGTTCCTGGTCTGAGATTAGCAAACACCAACTTAAAAAAACAGGGCTTGGGTTCGAAGTTTGGATGCTTTACGTGTGAACTTAACTTGCGCGTGCAACACTGTGCTCGGGCACACTTGGTGCTCAGCCCTGTGCGAACCGCTTGCAGTGTTTGAACGGCTTGTACTGGTGGAGACTCCAACTGCCAACTAGTGATTCCAACCCTCTTTGGGCCAAGTTCAGACCAGTGGAGGCTCGGTTTATTTGCTGCCAGCGAACCAAACCTCCAAAGGTTTGCTCATCTTTAGTCCTGGTAGCATGGCTAGTGGATAGAGATGAGTGAATAGGTTCACTGGTCTTGTGTGACGTCACTGTTGCAGCGTGACACATGCATGACATTGTGCCAGGCCACCTAATCACAAGACGCACTGGCAATCCATACAGGTAGGAGGTTTGCAGAGCTCTGGTCAGCTACCATGGACTACCAAAGTGGCCAGTGGACTAGGGTCTTCCAAATCTTTTTGTTCAAATATACTACTGATACTACTGTACTTTATGGTGTCTCTGTATGGGGGCACCATGCTGGACACTTTCATTAGAGACTGGGAGAATGTCCCACATCTGCCCCCTTTGCATCTTATACTGAGCATAACAACATTATAGTATCAAATAGTGCCAAGAAAATGTAAACAATTGCACTCGGTAGTGCTAAGATATGTGGAACAACGAATATGGGAATATAGACATGCATTATTGCTATGAAAAACATGTAAAAAATGTGGTACTTAGCACACAAAAATGGCCAGTTTTGTGTGAGCCCAACAGCCAACGGCAAGGCGACCTCTGTTTGTTGGGTCCCTGCCTACTCAGTTTGCATCTGTTCACATTAGAAAGGTAGGATGTGCTATCAGTCTTTTTCTTTGATTACAACGTTATAGTAAAACACTATAGCGTGAGGCATTGTAACCCCAAAATGCCACAGGGAACATCCTATGATTTGTTTTATAATACAGAGATGTCTTATACCCAATATACATATCTACCAGGAGCACTATATTAAGACGTATACAACACAGACATTGCCAGAGTCAATAAGCTGCTGGAAAGCCAAACTCATGTAAAGCAGATAAAACAGCGTCAATAAGCTGCTGGAAAGCCATATGTTCTTATCATAAGATCAGTGTAGACTGGATGGGCCTTATGCATTAAATTTTGGTGCTTCTGTTACATAAAAATTAGTGAAATAGTAGGTTGTCCTACCACATTCTGAAAGCGCTGAAGTGATCAGACTTCCATGGGGGCTGTTCTACTGGATAAAACCTTACACTTTAGATTTTACTTGTTGGAGTTTATTCGGAGAGGGCGGAAATGAACGTTGTTACTTAGACATCAGGAATAGCTCCGCTCTCTTCTCGCAGACCGATCTGTCTTCCATGTACTACGGGGGCCTCCTGGGCTTTAAAGCAACGAGGGAAATCTGTGACCTGCAACGACCATGGTGAGTGTCGGAGAGAGGGATTTGGTGTGATGGGTTTGTGTAATTCCAACGATAAACTTCTTTTTGTGGGGGGTGGGGGGGGGTTATATTTCTATTTTTTCTTTACACAATCAAAGATGTAAGAGAAATTCCAATAGAAATTAACAAAACCAAAATTCCTAAAAGTTTCACATTTTATTAAATATAGCATTAAAAAACACAATAATTAGATATGAGAAGAGCGCTCCAAAAAGCAAAGGATCAAAAAAAAGTGAGGAAAGCAAAGATCTAGGTAAGTCTAAGGGGCACTTTGCACACTACGATATCGCACATGCAATGTCGGTGGGGTCAAATAGAAAGTGACGCACATCCGGCGTCGCTGTCGATATCGTAGTGTGCAAATCCTTTATGATACGATTAACGAGCGCAAAAGCGTCGTAAACGTATTATCTGTGTAGCGTCCGACATTTCTATAATGTAGCTGCAGCGACGGTACAATGTTGTTACTCGTTCCCCTGTGGCAGCATACATCGCTGTGTGTGAAGTTGCAGGAGCGAGGAACATCAGCTTACCTGCGTCACCGCGGCTCACACCGGCTATGTGGAAGGAAGGAGGAGGGCGGGATGTTTACGTCCCGCTCATCTCCGCCCCTCCGCTTCTATTGGCCGCCTGCCGTGTGACGTTGCTGTGACGCTGCACGACCCGTCCCCTTAGGAAGGAGGCGGTTCGCCGGCTAGAGCGACGTCGCAGGGCAGGTGAGTGCATGTGAAGCTGCCGTAGCAATAATGTTCGCTACGGCTGCAAGCACAAGATATTGCAGCTGCGACGGGGGCGGGGACTATCGCGCTCGGCATCGCAAGCATTAGATTGCGATGTCGTAGTGTGCAAAGTACCCCTATAGGGAGAAACCGTTGGCCCTACGGTCTGACCCTACCTTGATGGTGGTATCCACACCATACAGAGACATCTATACCCCAATCAGGCCTCCTGATGAACCTGAAATACAGGAGAAACGCGTTGAGGCCGACTTGTGAATGATGACATCTACAAGGGGAGTGTTTGGGTTTTCTTTTCATTTTTTTGTCTGATATTTGGTTTTGGTTTGCAACCTATATTGTGGGCTTTTCAATTCATTTTTGTGGGGCGCTGTGGCGCACTCCAGTAGCCCTGGAATTTTGATTGGTTGTTACATGCGGTATCTATTAGGATCCAGCATGGCATATTAATAGTGGACACCACCGTTGTTATCTTTTTTGAGTCTGGTTGTTAAAACCTATTTGATCAGATTTGGTATTGTGGATACTTTCTGATAGGATCCATTTTAGGGACTCATCAGGGTAAGTCATCGGTGAGCGGGGGCGCCATATGCGCTTTATTAGGGTGCCAACCTCCGCGGCAACAGTAGGGCCTGTCAAGGGAGAAATTTAGGTAAGACAGCTAATGGAGTCTGTGTTCAGGGCAGGCCCAGAGGACGGGGCCAAATTAGCTATCTACGCAGATATAATAAATAACTCAGAAATAATGACCACAGAGACTGTGTTCACTCTTTGAGTCAGTATGGGCGACTGACCCGTGTAATGAATAGCTCAGATATTAGTATAATATTTCAACCTTCAGACATGTACAAAATATCAAAATCTGTCTTTTCTCATACCTCGAAGCCGTATAGGGAGGTTTAGGGAGATGCGTAGGAACACAGAAACACACATTTCATCCCACAGATAACACATTCCTTCTTTGTGTGAAACCACTGATAAGACTTTCACTTGTCATTATGAAGGCTTTCCTTGTTTATTGTTCATTCTGGCTTCATCATTTTTGGTTAACCCTTTCTTGAACATACAGCTTAGAATCATATTATGGCATCTGTGCGATTGTCATATAGACACACAGATAATTATGCAAAGACATCTATACTTTAATTATTTACATACACAGATCATCTTATTACATTTGAACAAACAATCTATAGCCCAGGCTACCCTCACAGGGCCCTTTAGGCTTACCTAGATCCTTGCTTACCTCACATTTATTGGCCTTTTTTTGGAGCGCTCTTCTCATATCTAATTATTGAGTTTTTTAATACAATATTTAATAAAATTTCAAACTTTTAGGAATTTTGGTTTTGTTAATTTTTAATTTCAGAATATGATTTTATAGGGATCAGAGATTACGCTATGTTACTGAGCTCTAAATCCTCAGCTGTCCCCCACTTATCCATATAGTATAATAATCCGGCTGTACAGTCCAAGATCCTTTCCGCTCAATAGACATGTCATCACTAGGGACATGAATATTTTTTAAAAATGTTACCCAATAAAATGTTCTATTTTCTAGAGAAGACACTGCTCTCGGAAGAATTGGTGAAGGCCATGTTTGTGGCCGAGGAAACTGATAAAGCGCTGGAGCGGAAGGATGTGATCATAAAGCGCGGGAGTAAGGTAATGAAATCATGACTTATCAGGTAGATTACATAGCCATAACACTGCCGTCCTGCCTCAGCGCTGGGTTCAGAAGACCTGCCCTGTGCATGTGTGCTGCGGTCGCCATGTCAGACTGGTCTTATAATGAAGATGAAGCATTTTGGTCTTTTTTTCTATCAGTTCTCTGGAAATAGAAAAATTGAAAAACTCATTCTGAATAAATTCCTATTTACCCTTTATTAGCAAATTACAATATTTTTGTTTATGGAGGTAATCACATTACTACATTAAAATGGCTACCGTACTGTTACACTAACAGAAAAACGTCCTAGAATCTTAGCTAGCTGCCTGTGAGCGTGTGCAGGAGGAATGTGATTCTGATTTAATAGTGGAGATACCAGGGGTGTTGAGGTAACAAGAGGCTGCTCATACTGCTGTTTACCTTCTCTATCTAATCTAATGCTGGAGATACCAAGAGTGCTGAGGTAAGAAGAGGCTGCTCACACTGCTGTCAACCCATCTGCCCACCGTGGCTATCTTATTAAACACTGGAGATATGAGGGGGCTGGAGTAAGAAGAAACCACTCACACTGCTGTCCACCCTGTCAATCAGATATAATATTGGAGATACCAGGATTGCTGAGGTAAGAAGAGGCTGCTCACACTGCAGTCCAACCGGTCTATCTGATACTGGAGAAATCAGGTGTGCTGAAGCAATAACAGACCACTCACACTGCTGTCCATCCTGTCAATCTGATCCAATATTGGAGATATCAAGGGTGCTGAGGTAAGAAGAGGTTGCTCACACTACTGTCCATCCTGTCAATCGAATGTAATACTGAAGATTCCAGGAGTGCTGAAGTAAAAAGAAGCCACGTAAGGCCCCGTCACACTAAGCAACATCGCTAGCAACATCGCTGCTAACGAACAACTTTTGTGACGTTGCTAGCGATGTTGCTGTGTGTGACATCCAGCAACAACCTGGCCCCTGCTGTGAGGTCGTTGGTTGTTGCTGAATGTCCTGGGCCATTTTTTAGTTGTTGCTGTCCCGCTGTGCAGCACAGATCGCTGTGTGTGACAGCGAGACAGCAACAACTAAATGTGCAGGCAGCAGGAGCCGGCTTCTGCGGAGGCTGGTAACCAATGTAAACATCGGGTAACCTAGAAGCCCTGTCCTTGGTTACCCGATATTTACCTTTGTTACCAGCCTCCGCCGCTCTCACTGTCAGTGCCGGCTCCTGCTGTGTGCACATTTAGCTGCAGCACACATCGGGTTAATTAACCCGATGTGTGCTGTAACTAGGAGAGCAAGGAGCCAGCGCTAAGCATTGTGCGCTGCTCCCTGCTCTGTGCACATTTAGCTGCAGCACACATCGGGTAATTAACCCGATGTATGCTGTAACTAGGAGAGCAGGGAGCCAGCGCTAAGCAGTGTGCGCTGCTCCCTGCTCTGTGCACATTTAGCTGCAGCACACATCGGGTAATTAACCCGATGTGTGCTGTAACTAGGAGAGCAGGGAGCCAGCGCTCAGTGTGCGCTGCTCCCTACTCTCTGCACGTGTAGCTCCGTGCGGTGGTAACCAAGGTAAATATCGGGTTGGTTACCCGATATTTACCTTAGTTACCAAGCGCAGCATCTTCCACGCTGCGCTGGGGGCTTGTCACTGGTTGCTGGTGAGCTCACCAGCAACTTGTGTAGCGACGCTCCAGCGATCCCTGCCAGGTCAGGTTGCTGGTGGGATCGCTGGAGCGTCGCTAAGTGTGACATCTCACCAGCAACCTCCTAGCAACTTACCAGCGATCCCTATCGTTGTTGGGATCGCTGGTAAGTTGCTTAGTGTGACTGGACCTTAACATTGCTGTCCAGCATGTCTATCTGATCCAATATTAGAGATATTAGAGATGCTGAGATAAGAAGAGTCTGCTCACACTGCTGTCCATCCTGTCTATCTGATCTAATACTGGAGATATCAGGAGTGCTGAGGTGAGAAGAGACCACTCACACTGCTGTCCACCCTGTTTATCCTATCTAGTACTGGAGATAACAGTGCTGCTGAGATAAGAAGAGGCTGCTCACACTGCTTTCCATCATGTCTTTCTGATCTTATACTGTAGATACAAGGAGTACTAAGATAAGAGGAGGCTGCTAACACTGCTGTCCAGTATGTCTACTTGATACAATATTGGAGATACCAGGGGTGCTATCAGAGGACCACGCCATTGAAATGTATAATACTGATTAGCTCACTAAATAAAAGAAGTGTGATTTGATAACCTATCCTAAACTCTGCAGCCCACTTAATCCACCTCTCCCCTCGCTACTCCCCAGCCTCGCCACTCTGCCAATCCCTTCACTGGCTTCCCATCACCCAACGACTCCAGTTCAAAACACTAACCATGACTTACAAAGTCATGCACAACCTGTCTCCTCCTTACATCTGTGACCTAGTCTCCCGATACCTACCTGCACGCAACCTCAGATCCTCACAAGACCTCCTTCTCTGCTCCTTTCTTATCTCCTCTTCCCACAATCGCGTACAAGATTTCTCCCGTGCATCCCCCTTACTCTGGAACGCTCTACCTCAGCACATCAGACTCTCCCCTACCGTGGAAAGCTTCAAGAGGAACCTCAAGACCCACCTCTTCCAACAAACCTACAATAGCCCTCAGTCCAGTAGACCACTGCGCAACCAGCTCTGTCCTCACCTATTGTACCATCACCCATTCCCTGTCGACTGTGAGCCCTCGCGGGCAGGGTCCTCTCTCCTCCTATACCAGTCTGTTTTGTACTGTTAATGATTGTTGTATGTATACCCTCTTTCACTTGTAAAGCGCCATGGAATAAATGGCGCTATAATAATAAATAATAATAATAATAATAATAATTACAGGTATTTAGAAATGTATTTATAATGACCTTATATTTCCTTTCTTCCCTCGGGTTCCTTTCCCTTTTCTCCTTTCTTTGCCTTTCATTCCTTCCTATTCCTGCAAAACCTCTGTAATCTAATTTATTCAAATTCTGTCTTTATATATTTGCAAATATTCTTATATCAGCAGTGTCAACCTGGGGAACATTGGTCCCACCAGAGGGCTGATTCTGAAGGCTCACCTTTCATCTTTACAAAACCAATGCATTATCATTAAAGGGTTTTTTTTGGACCAGGGCTAATTTGTATTGTCATAAGATACATATGCCAACTAGCTACCCTTCCTTCTTCCCTTAATGTTAAAGCATTGAGATAAGCAGGAAGAGAAGTTAGCTCTCTGTCCAGACGCTGATGGTTCTTTTCTCGGCATCTTCTCCTGGTTTGCGGTTCTTCAGGTGTGCTCACTTCCTTACTTTGGCTCTGTCCTATCACATCCCGGGTGGGGCTATTTATACTCTCCTTTCACCAGCCTTCTTCGCTGCCTTTATTTTTATGTGGATTTCTGCCCTGCAGCTAAGGTATTGACCAGTGTTGTATTTGCCCTGTGTATTTCTCATTTGCCTTCCCTACACCTAAGTTTGTAGGAGGTTACCCTTGCTTATTTCTCCACTTGTTCACGTGCTTTATGTTTGCTCATGTTTATAGCCCTGTGTCTCACCCTCTCCTTACGTGCACTTCCTTTATGGCTGGTGTTTTCTGTTACGCAGTTTATAGTTGAGGGGGCAGTTAAGGACACTCAGGGTAAGCCGACGTTGAGTAGTGGCGCCATTACGTGATCTTACAGTGCCAACCTCCGTAATCAGGCAGGAACAAAGCAGGGCCAGATTTAGGGCTTCTCCTAGTCTGAATAGAGACTTGTGGATTTCAGGACTCGTGCCTCTCCTGGTTTGTCCAGCCCCGTGTGAGTGATAGAGTTCAGTCTTAACAGTGATTTCCCCCATATAGTATGATAATTCCAGTGACCCTAAGAAAGTTTGATGCCCAAACAACATATTATGATTTCCCCACAGCCCCCCTATACACAGTATAATGGCCCCACAGCTCTCTATATTCAGTATAAATGGCCACCAAAACTTCCCGATTTTATAGTATGATGACCCCACAGGTCCCTGTATACAACATGATGCTCCCCACAATCCCCTCTATACAGTATAATGGACCCAAAGTTCTCTACATACAGTATGATGGCCTCATAGTTCCCTATATACAGTATGATGGCCCCATAGTTCCCTATATACAGTATGATGGCCCATCAGCTCTGTATATAATTTGATGGCCCTACAGCCCCCTATATACAGTATGATGTCCCCATAACTTCCTATTTATAGCATAATGTCCACACAGCTTCCCTATATGCAGTATGATGGTGCCACCACTCCCTGTCTACAATATGCTGGCACCCACAACTCCCTATCTGATGGTCCCACAGCTGCTTATATACACTAATGATGTCCCCACAGCTGCCTATATAGAGTATAATAATTTCACAGCTGCCTAAACACATAATGGTGTCCCATATAGGTGCCTATATACTGTATTATGTCCCTACAACTCCCTATATATAGTATGATGTCCCCACAGATCCCTATATACAGTATAACTTCACAGCTTCCTATACACATAATGGTGTCCAGAAGAAGCTGCCTATAAACTGTATTATAACCCCACAGCTCACTATATACAGTATGATGGCCCCCCAGCTCCCTATGTACATTTTGATGTCCCCACAGCTCTTTATATACAGTATGATATTCTTACAGTCCCCGATAGGCAGTAAGATTTATTTGGTATGGGCCCTATGCTATAAAGATATGATGAAATGAATCCGAACACAGTTCCATTTACATTTTGTAATGACAACCGCCCTTCTCCTCCACAGAGGCTCGCCTGTATAGAGGATACCAAAAAGGTAGACGACTTCAAGGATGTTCCAGAGATTACAGACGTCGTGTCTAACACTTTCTTATGTACAGGGGGAATAGAACCTCAGGTGGATCCACAGACCTGCAAAGGTAATTGTTCTTCTCATTATCACTTAGTACAATACCTGTAATCCATACATATATGTGACAACCCCGTCCTTATTACCCTTGTGCACTTACTTCACCACCCTGCCTAATGCCATTGTGCCACTGGGCCTAATTCAATGTCCCCGCAGAGCTGTGGACCTCACGATGGAGACATGAGGGAGATGCAAAGACGCAATCTTACCTGAGAGATAGATTTTGGAACTAGCAAAACCTTTTTCGTTTTGTCCATTTCAGCATTGGGTTATTTTCCCCAAATCCAGACCAGACACATTTTCAGGTTTTATTGTACATGCGCTTTTAACATCTCCAAAAAATGTTCTCGTTTGAATATTGAAATAAGTTTTCCCGAGAGGCACAGTAAGCTTGTTGGTTACAGTTAACAAATGCGGCATAAACCTCTAGATTGGATATAATACTTGATAGTTGTAGAATATCAACTTTACAGATTTCTGGAGTAAACCGCTATGAATCCCAAGAAGGGTCAAGTTATGAACCCTATGTACTCTTTACAGGCTATAAACAAGTAACCCGACATTTTTGCACTACCGGAGCCTGATGCCTGACTACTTAGTGGTCAACACAATCTTTAAGCCTAAGTTCCTTTTGGGTCTTATCCTTAGGAAATCTATTTGCCAATGACCAATGTGTGTCTTCACATGGTACATTACATCTTTGTTACATTATGACGACTAGAGACTTGTGCCTTCTCTTCTTATAGGAGCAGGAATTCTAGCAGCGTCCTGGCCTAATCTCTAAGCACCCTGCAGCCTTGTACAAATTGATGCTCTGATGTGCTAAAAATATGTCACGGTGTTGGTGGAGAGCAGGGGACAGGGGCTCCTAGACTGGCCATCAGGGTCGGGGGTCCCTAGCTATCCCTAATGCCAGAGTTACCTCTGATGGTGAGGATATCTGGGCCACCTTCCTTGCCGTAGTCCTGACCAGCCCTGATCTTATGGGGGGCCAGGGTAGGAGTGATAGCCAACAGAAATAGACAAACAGGGTAAACCAAATCGCTATCTCGTTGCACATGGTATAAGACAGAAAGAGATTAGGAGGAATATAAGAGCAGGAAGGAAACAAGACAATGGGAGAACTACACAACAACTCCACACACAAAGTTATACACTCACCAGCAGGACTGGGATATAACAGCACAGAGACCGGTTTAGCAAAAGCTATAGTCGGCATGGGAAGACAGGATCCACCATCTTAAAAAGGCGAGGAGTGACTGTGATAGGTCTCCCACAACATGTAATCCAAGAGGTAACCAGGCTATCCAAAATTAACACCTGCAAGCCCGATCACTAATGAGAACACAGCTGTTCGACAGCCAAGCCGGTTTGTAACTTGGAAGCACCAGAAAAAGCATAGTGTGGAGTGTCAGACTGCAGTGTGAACAGTGTCAGATGCCGCCACTTGGCCAGTGTGAAAGAATGGGTCAGATTTATCAAAATTGTTACTGTAAACACACCTATAATGCACCAAATGTATCAAAGTGCTTTATGCTGTTTGATAAAGATCTAAATCTAGATTTTGGTTGTAAGTCCCTTGTATGACTAGTTGTGAAATGCGCCTCCTTTTCTTGTGATTTCAGGTGACTCTGGGGGTCCTGTTATTGTGCCCTACAAACAACGCTTCGTCCAGGTAAGTCACCGTCATGTAGAAGCGCATTTCACATTCTCTTTTTGCTTCATGTTAAGTTACTAATTGGTGTCCTGTGAATTAAATTTGTCTGATCCAAACAATTATGTAAAATTAAGGGGAAAAATCCTTGAAAAACCTGCATTTTCACCATAAAAGATAAAAATAAATATTTCCACGTGATGAATACTGACAGAGGTGACAATCAGTTATCAGAAGGCCTTCGATTTTAAGGGGTCAAGGTACAGTTCTGTGCTAAAGTTTTACCCTGCAGAGTATGAAAGCTTTCAAAAATAGAAATGTTAATATTTTTATAAATTAACAAAATACAAGGAGAATGAACCAAAGAGAAATCTAAATCAAATCAGTATTTGCCTTCATCAATTCTTCTATGTAAATTTTTACTTGCGCAAAGTTTTTGAAGGAACTCGGCACAAGATTGTTCCAAACATCTTGGAGAATTGACCACAGATCTTCTGTGGATGTGGCTTGTACAAATCTCTTCATTTTTTCATGTAAAATCATTCAGATTGGATGATATCGCCACAAAGTAGATGGGTGTTTCTGGTCCCGCTGGTTGCGGTCAGTTCTGAGTTGATGGCACTGCTGGACATCTTCCGATTTCAAAGTATGATGTGTCTCATCCACTGCGCTGTTTCTTTGACAAACCAATGCATCTTACGTTCTCAAAGTTAAACATTTCTTGGTGTTTCTTCGAAAGAGCTTCATCAGCACATCTTGTAGGGCGCAGTCTGCTTTTTAAACGTTTCCTTGGAGAAAATTTGCTGATGCAGTGTAACTGTGGCGCCCTTGACAAGCCAGGACGTCACAAGCACTACACCAACACACCCCACACTCCCGGTCAGGCACACCTAAGTCAGACAAAAACCCTTGTTGCCTCCCTCCAGGGGCTGATGTTAACACCAGGGGGTGGGCCAGGCGGTTGGTCCCGCCCACCGAGGAGTTCACAGTCCTGGAGGCAGGAAAGAGAGTCAGTTTAGTGGAGTTGAGTTTGAGAGTTTGAAGTGGAAGGAGGGAAGTGGTAGAGGAGCGGACAGAAAGTGGTCCGGGTGTGTGGCCGGGACGGAACAGCAAGGTTGGCAGACGGTGGTGACTGTCTGCAGGAGAGGCTTATTGGAGCTAGCCGTAAGGACCGTGGACGGGCGGTGGCCCGGCGGTACCAGACCGGTACGCAAAGAGAAGCCAGCACCATCCGGCAGGGGCTTACGGACCCCGGCAAGGCTAGGAGTCGCCGTGCAATTTGCCAAATCCGTTAGCGAAGGGAACCTCCTGGGTTTCCCAGCAGCCAAGTCCCAACAGAAGGCAACAGTCCAACCGTTAGAGGGAAACACAGTCACCGCCAAGGCTAAAGTTCCCAGGGCCAGAGCCTGCGGGCAAAAGGGGCTCCTTCGGCAACCTTCAAGCTGGGGAGCGGGTTACCGGTGGGAACCCACTGGAACCGTTTACATTACACAGGTGCAGGGAAAGGCAGTCACCATCAACCTGCCGGGAGAAACAACACCGCAGCCGTCTGTGGGACCCGTCCATCCAGCCGTTTGTTTTACCGGAGACTCTGTGTACATCATTGGCTGAGTGAGTACCACCGTGCCGTGCGGCACAGCGCTGCCCCTGCGACCCTGCACCTCGCCAGGCCCCGTAACCCGCCTGCCATCAATCCCTACCCCATCACCGGGCCCCGGGACAACCAACCCCCTACCCACGGAGGGGAGAACTAACAACAAAGCTGCTCCCTGTCATCGCTCCCGGGATCCCCGTCCAAAGCAGCGGTGGTGTCACCAATCTCACCACAACCGTGGGTGGCGTCACGGACAATACCAAATCCCCACAATCAAAACCCCCTTTTCACTCACGGGCGAGGAGCGCCGCTCGAGTCCCTGGGATCCGGCCCACCGCTCGAGCCACCACCGAGGAGTAGCAGCAGCAGCAGCCGAACCCGAGCAGTGGGAGAGCGCAGCGTCCCCTCCTCCGCCCGCGACATAACTACTGAGTGCGATACTCAGATCTACCTCTCTGGACCTGACATTACCTCCTTTGTAACAAAAATCCCACAATGTCTGTCTGCTATTTCATCCTTCTCTGTGCGATTCCTAAAGCTTAACATGGTCAAAACAGAATTCATTATCTTTCCTCCTCATTCAACTTTTCCACCAAGCCTTTCCATCAAAGTTGATGGCTGTTCACTCTCCCCAGTCTCACAAGCACATTGCCTTGGAGTAACCCTCGACTCTGCTCTATCCTTCAAGCCGCACATCCAAGCCCTCTTCACCTCATGCCGATTACAACTCAAAAATATCCCCTGGATCCATGCTTTCCTTAACCAAGAATCAGCAAAAACATTAGTGCATGCCCTCATCATCTCCCGCCTCGACTACTGCAACCTCCTGCTCTCTGGCCTCCCTTCCAACACTCTTGCACCTCTCCAATCTATCCTGAACTTTGCAGCCCGCTTAATCCACCTCTCCTCCCCATTGCCCAAAGACTCCAGTTCAAACCATTAACCATGACCTACAAAGCCATCCACAACCTGTCTCCCCCCTACATCTGTGACCTAATCTCCCGGTACCTACCTGCACGCAACCTCAGATCCTCACAAGATCTCCTTCTCTGCTCCTCTCTTATCTCCTCTTCCCACAATTGCGTACAAGATTTCTCCCGTGCCTCCCCCATACTCTGGAACGCTCTACCCCAGCATATCAGACTCTCTTCTACTGTGAAAAGCTTCAAAAGGAACCTGAAGACCAATCTCTTCCAACAAGCCTATAACCTACAATAACCCCCAGTCCAATACACCACTGCGCAACCAGCTCTGTCCTCACCTATTGTACCATCACCCATTCCATGTAGACTGAGCCCTTGCGGGCAGGGTCCTCTCTCCTCCTGTACCAGTCTGTTTTGTACTGTTAATGATTGTTGTACTAGTTTTTATGTATACCCTTTTTCACTTGTAAAGCGCCATGGAATTAATGGCGCTACAATACTAAATAATAACAATAACTACCTTATGTCCTGCTGCTATGCTCAATTTGAAAACAAACTGTGGCACTTCTACCATTGGAGGTGTCAAAGTCGGATCCAAACCCTTAATATGAAGTGAATAATACTTGGCACTCAAGTGGTGTGAAGAAAACCTCAAGCAATTTTATTTGCAATCCAAGATTATAGACGTTTTGGCCGAATTTAGCCCTTCATCAGTACAAATTGCCAGGAGACATCTGTGAGATGAGCGCAGAAGTGCATCATCCACCCCTTACTAGTGAGCTCAGTCTTATGCTATGTGCACACAGTGCGTTTTTTTTGACGCTGCGTTTTTGGCCGCTAAAAATGCACAAAAACGCACCTGCGTCGAAAAAACGCGGCAAAAAACGCACGCGTTTTGCCGCGATTTGGTGCGTTTTTTTGCTGCGTTTTTGCTCACTGCGTCCTTATGCGTTTTTTATCAGTGAACAAAAAAAAAAGGTCTGATGTCATTTCCTTCTTCAATGTGTTCTTCATTCTCCACTAGTGTATGCAGAAGAGCAGACAGCTGCAGAACTACAAGGCTCAGCATCCTCCATCCAATAGTGTATGCAGGAGAGCAGACAGCAGCTGTCGAACTACAAGGCTCAGCATCCTCCATCCAATAGTGTATGCAGGAGAGCAGACAGCAGCTGTCGAACTACAAGGCTCAGCATCCTCCTTCCAGGACTGTATGCAGGATTTCTTTGCCCCCCCAAACAAAAAAAATGACGTGGGCTTCGCCATATTTTTGTATGCTAGCCAGGTACAGCAGGCAGGTACGGGCTGCCCCCAACCCCCAGCTGCCTATTTGTACCCGGCTGGGAACCAAAAATATAGGGAAGCCCTTTTTTTTTTAAATTATTTCATGAATTTCATGAAATAATTTAAAAAAAAAATGACGTGAGCTTCGCCCAATTTTTGAGTCCAGCCGGGTACAACTAGGCAGCTGGGGATTGGAATCCACAGTGCAGGGTGCCCATGCTTTCTGGGCACCCCCGCTGTGAATTGCAGTCCCGCAGCCACCCCAGAAAATGGCGCTTTCATAGAAGCGCCATCTTCTGGCGCTGTATCCAACTCTTCCAGCTGCCCTGATGCCGGGTGGCTCGCCGGGTAATAATGGGGTTAGGGCTAGCTGTATAGCTGGCCCTAAGCCCGAAATTCATGGTGTCATGCCAATATTGGACATGGCCACCATGAATTTCTAGTAAAGATAAAAAAAAAACACAACACACAGAAAAATATTTTTATTAGAAATAAAACACAACACAATTAGTGACTCCATCTTTATTGAAATAAAGAACCCCCCTCCGCAGTAATCCTGGGTCAGGGTCCCGCGCCGTCCAATCCGGATCCAATATCATCTGATCGGTTTGCTGGAAGGCAAAGCGATCAGATGATGTGTCAGGATCAAGTGCCTGAATCCCATCACACATCAGCTGATTGTATAAAAGCCGATTATACAATCAGCAGATGCATCGGTGCAAAAAAAAAAAAAAAAAAATAATACTCACTTATGTGCTGATTACCGGCAGCTCCTGGAGCGATGGGGCGGGAGTCTGATCCCGTCCGATCGCTGCAGCAGCTGCCGGTAATCAGGGATGAAGTCTCCTGACGCATCCGCTGATACCGGCCGGGCGCCCGCGTCACCGCGATACTTACGATCACCTGATGCGTCAGGTGACTGCATCAGGTGATCCATCGCCAGGTCCTGCATCCATCGGAGCTTTCCCGGCCGTCTGCACACAGCCGGAGCGGGGGTGGCGATACCGTGAGAGGAGATGGGAGCGGGCATGGCACCGGGAGTCTGCAGACAGGTGAGTATAACTTTTTTTTTTTTTTCTACTGTTAACTTTTGTTTTCGCAGCCGCTTCCACCTCCTGCCTGTACATGGCGCCGCACGGCAGCATACATGCACAGGACGGGAGGTGGACGCGGCGGTGACGGTACCGGGAGGATTCACGCTTCTGTGTTTACTGACGGAAGGAATCCTCTTCCTGTACACGTCACTTTACTACCCACCTCCTGCGTTTATAGCTGCGTTTTTGGTCTTAGAAACGCACCAAAACGCACCAAAACGCAGCTATTTGCGTTTCTCATTGCGTCTTTCAACATCCCATTGCACTCAATGGATGAAAAGCGCAGTGAAAAACGCGGGAATAATTGACATGCTGCGTTTTTGTGGTCACCACAAAAACGCAGCTGGAAAAAAACGCTGTGTGGGGACAGCAAAAATGAAAACTCATAGACTTTGCTGGGGAAGCAAAGTCATGCAGTTTTGAGGCCAAAAACGCACCCGAAAAACGCGCAAAAACGCCGAGAAAAACGCACTGTGTGCACATAGCCTTACCGTGATGTTTGACCTGTGACATGAAACTATCTTCCAGAACCTCACCTTTGTAGCAGAGTTTGTCAACCCCTCACCCCTCATATGTTCTTTTTTCAGTTGATAACTGTGTATTACAACCTGCATATAAAAACAATGATAATTATCTCCTGTTTGATGTAATCAGTTACTAAAACACCTGACTGTAAAGGGGGCTTTACACGTTGCGACATCACTAATGCGGAGTCGTTGGGGTCACGGAATTTGTGACGCACATCCGGCGGCATTAGCGATGTTGCTGCGTGTGACACCGATGAGCGATTTTGCATCGTTGCAAAAACGTGCAAAATCGCTCATCGGTGACATGGGGGTCCATTCTCGATTATCGTTACTGCAGCAGTAACGATGTAGTTCGTCGCTCCTGCGGCAGCACACATCGCTATGTGTGACGCCGCAGGAACGAGGAACCTCACCTTACCTGCCCCCCGGCCGCTATGAGGAAGGAAGGAGGTGGGCGGGATGTTCCGGCCACTCATCTCTGCCCCTCCGCTTCTATTGGGCGGCCGCCCAGTGACATCGCTTAGAAAGGAGGCGGTTCGCCGGTCACAGCGACGTTGCCGGGCAGGTAAGTATGTGTGACCGGTCCGGGCGATGTTGTGCGGCACGGGCAGCGATTTGCCAGTGTCACACAACAGATGGGGGCGGGTACCCACGCTAGCGATATCGGGACCGATATCGCAGCGTGTAAAGTAGCCTTAATCCTTCAAAATCTCTGACTTAGAAGAAGTGATAAAGGGCGGTCACCCCATAATGATGGGATTTAGATTTCTCTTTTGTTCATTCACTTTGCACTTTGTTTATGTATACAAAAACTATTAATACTTCTAGTTTTGCAACCTTTTTCCTGAAACTTCGTCACAGTACATATGAAGGTTAATAAGCCTTTCACACCTATTGATAGATATTTAATATTATGCTCAGTACTTGAAACGGACAGGTTGGACGATGGGACAGGCTACACTGGAGTACTGAGTATAATGGAAGTCAATAGGAGCCTTAATCTTTTTTTCCAGAAGATTTTCCAGAAAAATGTTTGAGTTTCCCAATCACTTCCATTATACCTGGTACTTGAGTCTAGCCCATCCGAGCAGCCAACCTGCTCGGCTTGAGTACTAGCCACCCGAGCATGGTTGTGCTCGCTCATCACTAATATTTACATCATGGAATGGATCAGGTAGACAGTATTATGCAGCCAGTACAATCCTCTAACTGCAGAGACCGGAACTAACTCTGATTGCTGCTATGATTTCCTAAATGAGACTGTTAGTTAATGACCGCAACATTTTAGGTACGCAATGCTGCTTACCTATTGGTGCCACCTGCAGGTTTCAAGTCCCCTATGGGTATTAAAGAATAAAAAGTAAAAGTAAAAAAAGCTTTAAAAAAAGAAATAAAAATACATAAAATAAATACATATAAAGTTTACCTTCTCACCCCGTGAGGAGTGTTTTTTTTTTTGTTAATCCTCATTTTCGGGTCCTCTACTAGAGGCCTGGGAGTTTGAGGGATCTGCGCAGGATCTTAGTTGTCCACAACACTGCATTTTTCTGGACAGAGTTCAGATGTTGCTCCTGGGATCTGTTGTAGCCATTCTTCCAGCTTAGTCGTCACTGCTCCACGTGCTCCTATCACCACTGCAGTCACTGTTGCCTTCACCTTCCACATCCCCTCTAGTTCTTCTTTCAGGCCCTGGTATTTTTCTAGTTTCTCATATTTCTTGTTTCTGATGTTACGGTCATTTGGCCCTGCCACATCTATTATCTTTGGTGTCTTTTTATTCTTTTCTACGATCATGATATCTGGGTGGATAGCCAACACCTCTTCTCCGACTGAATCTTGAAGTTCCACAAGATTTTAGCCCTTTCATTCTCCGTAACCTTTTCTGGGGAATCCCACATGGAACGGGTCACGGGTGCCTTCTGCATTCCCTGCGAACCCTGGGATTCCCCTTCTTTCCTCAGAACCCGGGTCGAGCCTCCGGCTCCAGACCATGGGCCCCGAACTTTCCGTGTCTTTGCTTGCTTGTCTGTTCCGGAGTCCAACCTGACTCGGACGCCGTCCGATGCTAACTGCCTGTAATGTGTCAGATGGCTCCTCCCTTCCCTTGTGGGTGCCCCGCCTCCCAGGTCCCTGAACTAGTGGGCATGAAGTCCCATACCTCTTGATGGCCACCCCAGCACCTGCCCTAGCCCGATTCCAGTGACAGAACACCCGTCTTATGTGTTGGTTTAGTGTGGTTATGATTGTTACCCGTGATGACCTCCTCCATATCCGCGATGAATACTGCACCTCAGGTGAGGTGTAGTACCCTGTGGTGCCTGAGGCCGCAGGGGCGCCACACCTGCACCTTGGGTCTTGTGTGATAAATCCCTGCCTCTATGGATTTGGTACTTAGTGCTTGCTCTTGTGCCGCTATGATTAGTGCCTCTGAACTGTCCTGGAGTCCTGCTTTCTCTGACCATTGGTGGGATTTCTCAATGTCAGCCACCTCCTTTATCTGTAGATGATACATCCCATGCAGCGGCTTGTCTTGCCATGGAGCTTTATGTTCCTGTTGCTCCCTCCATGACTGTTGTTGCTGTCTTAGGCTCTTTCTCGGCATCTCTTCTTTTGGTGCCATTTTTCTGGATACTCCTTGTTTCGCCCATGCCTATGAAGCCCTTGACCACCCTCCTTTCTGTTGGTATACAATTTGGGTGTTAGATTTGTGGTGGAAACCTCCATGCATTGTAAGGAGCTTCCGGGTCTTCACAGCTACAGCCTTTCATCTCTTTTTTTGGCCAGCAGGGTATCTAATAACTGGCAGGGCAGGTTTTGATGGTGCGGTTCTTATTCTTCTCATTGAGATGGCTCTTCATAGAACATAAAAATCCAACTCACCCCAATTTCCCCATATCCATTAAAGTCTTGTCTATGAAATATGAACATTGTTTAACTCGTAACGTGGGAAGGAAAAAGAGGGCGATCCGGCACAAATCCTCCTTATGTTAAAACATTCAAGTCTTTATTTGGACATCGTTAAAAAACATCGTGAAGACCAAAAACCACTTAGATGGTACAGGTAAGGGTCATGATGGCTTAACGCGTTTTGGACTATTAATAAACACAAACAAGTCCTTAATCATAAGTGTTTTTATTAATAGTCTGAAACGCGTTAAGCCATCATGACCCTTACCTGTACCATCTAAGTGGTTTTTGGTCTTCACGATGTTTTTTAACGATGTCCAAATAAAGACTTGAATGTTTTAACATAAGGAGGATTTGTGCCGGATCGCCCTCTTTTTCCTTCCCACGTTCCCTGTTACCGGTCGGGATAGACCGAAGGATTCCAGGCACCCGCAAGGCTGAGCAGTCCGGGCAGCAGGTGAGCTGAAGAAACCATTTTTTATATCTCCATTGTTTAACTCGTACATGTGATAAAAAGAAGAAACCAGTTACCCTAAAATTGCCATCTGATCACCCACAAAACACAATAAGAAGCAATCAAAACATTGCATTTACCCTCAAACATTACCATGTTCAGCATGCAAATAAACAAGACCCCATACAGGTGCAAAAAAAAATAAATCTAAAAATAACCCCCCCCCCCCAAAAAAAAAAAAAAAAAAAGAAGTTATGGTTCTTGGGAACAAGAAGGAGCATAGAATGAAAACTCGAAATTATCCACAAGGGGTCAATGTTGTTATTCACTCTTTTGTAGGTTTTTGTAAGATTATTGAATTTTTTTGTGAGTTTTATTTTTCTGATTTCATCTCTCCTTCACCATTTAGGTGGGCATTATCAGCTGGGGGACAATCATCAGCTGTAAAGGACCCAAAAGAAATTCTGGGCCGGTGCCGGCGCTGTCTCGTGACTTCCATGCTGATGTGTTTAAGATGTTGCCTTGGCTAAAGGAGACGTTGAAGGAGGATTTGACATTCATAGACTAAAGTTTTCACACTAAATGACACAAGTAATGGCCATTCTCACTTCGGGAGGAGAATTCGGAAGTGATCGCATTACAATTGACCACCGGAGTTACACTTTTTGCAAAGTGGCATAAGATCCACTACAAATGTAATAAATGTTCTTAATGGAATTAGAGACTCCACTTCTAGAATTAGTGCTATTGACCCTTCCAATTCCTGCGGTGCCAACCAACGCCAAGAACGAATTGGGAAATATGAAAAATTATTGTAAATTTTAGCCTTATGATTAGAAATCCAAAAGTAGGTAGCAATGGTATATGCTTCTGGTATTTACATAATATATACATAAAAGGCTGTAATCTGATTGGCTCCTGTGGGTAACCCCCCTCTTATTGTCTGAACTAATATTTATACATGATATCCTGTTCAATATATGTGTGTATACCCTTTTCTTACATTAGTGCCCCCCCCCCAAAAAAAAAGAATTTCTATGTTTATTTTTTCCCAGTCCAACCCTCCATCCCTATTTTTCCATACTTAATTGATTTGAGGAAGATCCCATTTAAAGGGGGTTGTCCAATGACAACAAATTATCACCTATCCACCAAATAGGTGGTAACTGGATATTGGTGGATCGTTTCGCGGGACTCAAGTCTCTTGACAGGTCGCAAATGGCAGTGGCAACTGGACGAGAGGCTGGCAAATCTCTTACTTTCAAAGATTCTTGGCACGGCTTTTGCAATGGTGTGCTACACAGATGACATCGCACCAGCCCTGATAAACTACTGCAGTGGTGGGCATCCTGGAAGGTAAATGATTTGAGACCTGTCATCACCGGACAAGACATCTATATACTTTTAGAATGAAGCGCTACGGCCAGTGTGAAAGAAGCACCAGACTACGGGTCAAGAGGAGACTGTATAGTGTTACTTGCAATAAAAGAAATAATAATAAAATAAATAAATAAATAAATATATATATATATATATATATATTGTGATATAATCACTGGTACTATGCTGAGAGGGTTAAGGTGTGTTACCTGGGCCGGCTCTGTTGTGGACAGCTAATGAGATAGGTGGGACGGCTGTTCACCATATCTCCACCTCGGGGTGTGGTCCCAGGAATGAAAGTCAGGCCTCTGGACACACTCAGGGCCCTGCACTGAAGTTCCTGTGCTGGAGGAAGTAGCTGGGTGTATTGATGGGTGGAGGTAAGGAAACAGCATCTGAGAAGGCTCTGCAGCGACTTGTGGACTGAACATAACCTGAAGGGCTGAGGTTTGGGAATGTACCTGTTTTCCTGCCTGTACATGCCATGTGATGTCCGTACCAGCGCGGTGCTTTATGGAGTGGAATAAAGCAGGCTGTGATCTTAAGAAACTGTGCCTCCTGTGTCTACCTGAAGCCCTCATGCTGAGCGAGTAACCCCCTATGTTGCAAGGTGCAACGTCACAATATATATATATATATATATATATATATATATATATGCTACCGGCAATGTGTAAAAACAGGCATTCTATAGAATACCTAGGCAATGTATACAATGCCGGAAATGGGGCGTCAAAGTATGAAATACATCAGATGTTCATACATTTCCTAGTCATTCTATAGAATACCTAAATGACAAACAGGCGGAGTGTAGAATACTACAGAGGTGGTCCGTCCAAAAGTAGGTGGACAGCCAGGCAGCAGCAGATCTGTGAAACTGGCTCAGTTGCCCTTAGTATTAGCAACCAATCAGATTGCACCTTTCATTTTCCTAAGAGTCTGCCATTCTAGCCCCCCGTGCTGCAACAAATAGTCAGGAATGACACTTCTGATTCCTTTTTTTTTTTTCCCAACAAAGATATCCTGTTGTTCATTTTGCATTTCTTCTTTCATGTTTTTGATTGTTTGTTACTAAAGACTAATAACCAGGCATGACACTTCTGTTTCTTTGTCTTTTTCCCAGTAAAGATATCCTGTTGTTCATTTAGGATTTCTTCTTTCATTAGTTTTTTGACTCTTTGTTACTTTTCATTATTTTTTTCACTGTTTGTTACTAAAGACTTTTCCAATCTGGGCATTATATCAGACTTTGCCTGAGCAGTTATTGTCATTCTTTATAATACCTAGACATTTTATGTAATGGCTAACCTTTCCAATCTGGGCACCTAGACATTTTATGTAATGGCTAACTTTTCCAATCTGGGCATTATATCAGACTTTCCCTGAGCAGTTCTTGTCATTCTTTATAATACCTAGACATTTTATGTAATGGCTAACTTTTCCAATCTGGGCATTATATCAGACTTTCCCTGAGCAGTTCTTGTCATTCTTAATAATACCTAGACATTTTATGTAATGGCTAACTTTTCCAATCTGGGCATTATATCAGACTTTCCCTGAGCAGTTCTTGTCATTCTTTATAATACCTAGACATTTTATGTAATGGCTAACTTTTCCAATCTGGGCATTATATCAGACTTTGCCTGAGCAGTTCTTGTCATTCTTAATAATACCTAGACATTTTATGTAATGGCTAACTTTTCCAATCTGGGCATTATATCAGAGTTTGCCTGAGCAGTTCTTGTCATTCTTTATAATACCTAGACATTTTATGTAATGGCTAACTTTTCCAATCTGGGCATTATATCAGACTTTCCCTGAGCAGTTCTTGTCATTCTTTATAATACCTAGACATTTTATGTAATGCCTAGGAAAAGTATAGGACAACGCAGATATTTCATACCTTGCCTGAAAACGACAGGGATTGTACACATTTCCTAGGTATTCTATAAAATGCTGGGTTTTTATACATTGCCTGTAACATATATATATATATATTTGCAACTGATCTACAGAATGAAGACAATACAATATTCATACCACATTATGAATGGCTCAGAATTTAACAAACATTTTCTTTTTGATGCTTTTTCCTATTCCGTCTTTTTAGAACATGTTAATAAAAGATAATCCGTAAGTTCCATGTACTCCAAAATGATTGAAAATACCACCTCACCCTGCCCCCTCCAAAGAAACAGGTCCTCAGGCGACTACAGAAAAAAAAAGACTGTCGGAAACGCAAAGATGACGAAGCAAAATCAACTGTTATGTCTGAAGGACGTCCTTAAGGAGATCGTTGAATGGATGATGTTATTTTTTTTCCATGTAAGGTGTCATACTACTTTTTAGCAGTTGCAGTCTCTCTATGGTTAATGGGTGCAGTTCATTCTAGGTGACGCGTGGATGCTCCAGGACAGATTTTACATTACAGTGGTGTACCGAGGTGGACATATTGATTTGTTCCCCCATGAAGACACCAATCGAGTTATGGTTATATAATGTAATGAATAATGTGAATTGGGATAAATGTTAACGGGAATCTGTCAGGTGATTTTCTAGTACAATACTAATGTTATCTTTAAAATAGGGCTTAAGGAGACCTTTCAGTTTTATTGTTCTACCTTATCCTGTTATCTTGCTGCAAGCTCCATAGAATAGTGCATTCAATATCACTGCTGAGAGGTGGATGGAGTATGGGTGGGTGGCAGCAGAGTAAATTCAGCTCAGATTTACTATTACTACTGACAGCACCGAGAGGTGGTAATGGGGGGTGCAGGGCATATGCAGCTTGTATTTACATATGCTTGACACACTGAATTCTACAGAGGTTACAACAAAATAACAGGATAACAGAGCAATAAAACTTACTGATCCTGAAAGTTCTCCTTAGGCCCTATTTATAGATAACATTAGTATTGTACTACAAAATCACCTGACAGATTCTCTTGAAATTGGTTTTGCTGATGATAATGCGCGATATAGTTAATATTTAGGACCAGCCCACAGTGCGAGGAACTAGAATGCAGGGACACAGTGACGTTTTCCTATTGGAAGATCAGATAGGGCCCAGCGTGTAACCTAAGGACTGGGTAGTTTATGAGGCCACATGAAGTGGGTGTCCCTAGAGCGAAAGATAGCGAAATATGGAGTACAGAGAAAAAGCGAGATGACCGGGACAAGGAATAACCTAACCGAATTGGGTCAGCGTACTGACCAAAGGAACGAGAGATTGAGTGAGATGGATCCTTAAGTCGGACGTTCAGCAGCGAGGCCCTTAGCAGTTTACAACTCTTAAAGGTGACGTGCCAAGACAGAATGATACGTGGGACGAAATGAGTGCCCCGGGCAGGAGTCCCCAAAGTGTTTTAAGATAAAGTCCGGCCATATTGGCAAAACAGCTACTTTACAAGGAGAACAACACTTGGAACCGCAGGAGGAGAAGAAGGACGTTCACGGACTGTACTGTGATGTCGAGCTGTATGGTGGTGAAACAATCGGGACTAGTGAGGACAGGACCAAGTGAGGTGGAAGAAGTAGAGAAACTTTATGCAGATACTCAGTGTTAATGAAGAAATGTATAAGGAGTTATGTGCCCTCTATATGTGCCCGCTATCTCATGTATATAGTTGCCATAAAATGGTTGTGCAGTAAAGAAACGTTTTTTCATGAATTGGTTGTCCTTTTCGGGGAATAGCATCATTCGGCCTGCAAGGGCGTACCACCCCTACAACTCAAATCCATACACTCAGCCACAGCCCCATCTTTCATACAAGCTGAGGAAAAGCAGATGCACACCTCACCCACGAACACCGCCCATGCCACGTTACAGTGGTTCTAACTCTCACTTTCTGCAGGTCACGGCTAGCTCCGCAAGAAGCCCTCAAGAGAGTGTTGCCCTTACACATAGCTAAGGGACAATGTTAAAGGTGACAACCGACTTTTTAAAACAGAAGGCTTGTGTGGCGCCCTGGACTAGCCAGGTAGCCACAGACAAAACACACCCCCACCCCCGGACAGTTACATTAGTCAGACACAAAATCCTTGTTGCCTCCCTCCAGAGTCTGATGTCCACACCAGGTGGGGCGGAGCCAGGCGGTTGGCCCCACCCACTGAGGAGTTCACAGGCCTGGAGGCAGGAAAAGCAGTCAGTGAGAGTTAGAGTTTGGAGGAGTGGAGTCTAGTTTGGAGGTGAAAGTGAGAGGTCACGTACTGCGAGTGTCTGGGTTGGAGCCCAGGCACTGAGAGCAAGATTGGCAGACGGTGGTGGCTGTCTGCAGGAGTTGGTGGAACTCCGCAGAGCCGTAAGGACCGAGGCTGGGCGGTTGCCCACAGGTACCGGACCGGGGAACCGAGTGAAGCTAAGCACACCCAGGCAGGGCCATCGGACCCCGACCAGGCTTGGAGCCGCCGTTAACAGTCAAATCCGAGTGTGACAGGAACCCCCGGGGTTCCCTAACAACCAAGTCCCGATTGAAGGCAACCGCTCACACCGTGAGGACATACAGCCACCGCCTATAAGTCCAAGGGCCAGCGCCTGCGGGCAAAACGGGCTCCTCCGGTATCTATACACCGGGGAGCGGACTACCGTTGGGAAGCCATTGGAGTCAAACAGTACACAAAGGTGCAGGGAGAGACAGCCACCATCACCTGTCCGGGGAGAGACACAGCAGCCGGCTGCGGGACCCGCCCATCCAGCCGTTTGGTTTACCGGAGACTTTGTGCATCTCTTGCTGCGTGAGTACACCCGTGCCATCCGGCACCGCGCCACGCTGTCCCTGCAACCCTGCACCTCACCGACCCTGCCTCCCCGTCTCACCACCGGGCCCCGGGACCACCAACCCCTACCCACGGAGGGGGAAAACAACATCCCAGCTGCTCCCTACCATCGCTCCCGGGATCCCCGTCATCAGCAGCGGTGGTGCCCATATTCACCACAACCCGTGAGTGCTGTCACGGACTAAATCCCCAAACAAACCACCCCCTTTTCACTCACGGGCGAGGAGCGCCACTCGAGTCACCGGATCCGGCCCACCGCTCGAGCCACCGAGCAGCAGCGCCGGACCCGAGCGTTAGCGAGCGCAGCGCCCCGCCGCCCGCGACACTTGCCCTTAGCCTTAGAACATGCCGTCAATAATAGATCAACAATATTCAAAACTGAATCAACCAGAGGGCAGACTATGGGCTTCTGAACAGCCAGGGTTTCAGTAGAGCACCTCTTAACTTACATGGAGCTTACTGGAACCAGGCCATATTTGCTACGAGCTACGAGGAGGTCCAGTTCCTAGGGTGGCAGATTACGGAGGGCAGCATAAGTATTAAAAGTAAAGAGAAAACATTTTTTTTTTTTTTAAATCACCTATTCCTTCTTCCAGACCACATAAAAAACTGGGGTCTTTGTGGCGGAGGAGTATTAATTTGCATTAGCATCTTTAAGATGCAAATACCAATGAACCTCGAAGCACACTGACACTTCTGGGGTCAGAAGGTCTCCAATCAGATTCCTGCCCCGACATGCAGCAGCATACTCACACTGCTGAGGTTGCTGCAGAATGATGAGGTCTCTTCATCACGCTGCAGAGAAAGAGAAGACGACGGAGACTGGAGCATGTAAGCACTTAGAGCCGAAGATGCAGGGGGTTTTACTGTAGACTGGGGTTTAGGGACAGAGTGAGAACAGTGCGATAGACAGCATGGAGGAGGGACACTGTGAGGGGGCTCAGTATGTAGAAGATGCAGCAAGGGGGCTCTATATTGAGGGGGGACTGTGAGACGGGGCTTAGTATGGAGAAAAGGCAGTGGGTTGGTTCAGTATGCATAAAGAGCAGCATGGGGGTTCAGTATGCACAAGGGACAGTGTTGCAGGCTAAGTATGCAGAAGGGACAGCATGAGGAGCTCATATAGAAGGGACAGCATTAGGGACTCAAAATGCAGAAGCAGCAGCATGGGGGGGGCTCAGTATGGACAAGGGACAATGTTGTGGGCTCAGTGTGCAGAAGGGACAGCTTGAGGGGCTCATGTAGAAGAGACAGCATGAGGAGCTCATGTAGAAGGGGCCGCATGAGGGGCTCATGTAGAAGGGGCCGCATGAGGGGCTCATGTAGAGGGGGCCGCATGAGGGGCTCATGTAGAGGGGGCCGCATGAGGGGCTCATGTAGAAGGAGCCGCATGAGGGTCTTATGTAGAAGAGACAGCATGAGGGGCTCATGTAGAAGGGGCCGCATGAGGGGCTCATGTAGAAAGGGCAGCATGAGGCACTCATGTAGAAAGGGCAGCATGAGGCACTCATGTAGAATGGACAGCATGAGGCGCTCATGTAGAATGGATAGCATGAGAGGTGTCGCGGGCGGGGGATAGATCACAACCGGGGGGCCGCTCGAGGCACTCGGATCCGGGCAATAGCTGTGGCTCGAGTGGAAGCCGGATCCGGGGCTCGCCCAGCCGTCCGTCGCCCACGAGTGAAAAGGGGATATTTACAGGGGATAGAGTCTTTGTCAGTGACTCCACCCGTGGGTTGCAGTGATGGATGGTGACACCACCGCTGCCTGGATATGGGGGAGCCCGGGGCTGATGGAGCGGGGTAGCAAGGTGGGATCCCCTCCACGGGTAGGGGAGGTGTAGTCCCGGGGCCCAGAGGATGGTGAGAGGTTGCAGGGAGCAGGAAACTCACAGTTCGGTTGTCGTGGTGCTGGATGAGCTGCTGATGATTTGGATGGTCAGTCACCACACACAGTCTGTATTGTAAACCAAATTGCCAATGGCCGGTCACCTTTGGCAGGTGTCTTCGGGTCCCACACCCAGATATACAGCCAGGGGCCTTTTCTTCCACACTCTCTGTCTGTCTCTTTCTTGTCTGGACTAGTCCGCTTGAACGGCCTCCGGACCGGATCCCCTCTCTTGGCACCAGTGGGCTACAACCCTGCCCCAGTCAGCCTCAGGTTCCACGCGACCAGATCTGTGACCTGTGGCCCTCACTGCCACCTAGTCCGGTAGTCCAGGGCTCCAACCCCGACTACCAACCTCTCCAGGGAGCTCCAACACTCTCCTGTCAGCTCTCCACTGACTACAGCACAAACTGAAGCTAAACTCTGCTCTGTCACTTGCCAAGCTCTCCTCGACCCCTCCCATTTTCCTGGGGAGAGGGTGAGCAGGGGCTGATTGGCTGATGTATAACTGTGAGGGGACTGTGTTGGTGCCAAGGAGAATGGTCTGCACTTTGGTGGATTTGTACAGGCTCTGTGACAACCTGGTTTTGCCAGGGCGTCACAGAGGCTCAATTAGAAGGGGCAGCATGTGAGGTTCAGAATGTAGAAGCAGCAGCATGGGAGGGCTCAATATGGACAAAGGTTCATGGTGTGGTGGTTATAGTACATAACGGGAACGTGGTGGGAATGTTTTATAGGTGAATACAGTGTGGAGGCCATGTATCGTAAGAGGAACAGTGTGCTTATTTAGGGCACAGCATGGGACAGATATCTTTTTCAGGATCATTATAATGACACTCATTTTTAGGGGCACCTTGTCGGGATGTGCTGCAGAAGACCAGAGAACTGGAAAGTCTGTGGACACCTGCAGAAAACATACAGCTAAAAGGCAGGGGAAAAAATGCAACATTTTCATTAGATGTGAACACGGCCTCAGCAAGCATTACATTTTTATTCCATTTTTTTTATTAAATTAATGGAGAAAAAAATCAATCACGCCCAGTGGTATTCCATCAATGGTGGCAGTCTATGCAGCAGCTATGGGGACTATGAGTTGGGGTCCTGGTGCCAGAACTGGGCCCCTCCAACCGTCATTGCATGCTCATTTGTATCGGCATTATAGCAGCAAAACAATTCTAAAGAGCATAGATAAATCTCAGTCAGATAGAATCATATTTCCTGTGTCAAGGAGCAATCCACAACCCCAATGCACATTTCAGTGCAGTGCCTTATTCCGAGGGCGTGGCTAATTGCTCAACAGGATATCATTATATAGTGGTGATAGCCAATCAGGAGAAATAAGAGAAGTGAAACTAATGTCTTCATTGGCGCACTGAGTTTATCAGTGTTCACATGCGCCAATGAAAACATTAGTTCCATTTCTCTCATTTCTCCTGATTGGCTATCCCCACGATATAATGATATCCTGTTGAGCGATTAGCCACACCCCCGGAAGAAGGCACTGCACCGAAACGCGCATTGGGATTGTCGCATTGCTCCTTGATACAGGTAATATGATTCTGACTGAGATTTATCTAAAGCCAGTTTCACATTTGCGTCATTTTGACGGAAACGGAATAAAGCACAGATGCAGAACAGTTCATATATTTACAGTGAAAGCGCGACACCATGTGGACACATGCGGTAGTGTATGAAGCACACAACCCGCATGGTGTCGCGTTTCCACTGTAAATAAATGAACTGTGAATGTAGCAACATGTGATATTAAAACTTAACTTTTAATTGGGTTCAATAATAACTATTACAAAAGTGAACAACCGTGATCCAAACACCAATTTAAAACCTGAAAATGATGAGGCCAATCGAGGATTATAGCGCCATCACTTTCATTCAAAAAGGGTGAGATTTTCATTCACCCATATCATATACCACAGGTAAAACGGAGGGTGAGATATCCTATATATATGTGTCCCCTCCAAAGATAATAGCTGGGGAGGTGATGGATATGAATGACCTACAATATTATATGAGGTCTATATCAAACACCCCAGACTCGGTCTATCATAAATGACTTTAGGCATATACAAATACCTGCGCAGCTTATAGATCACACACTGTGAGTTCACAAAATGGGGGACACCTTACTAAGCATATAACATAAGTTGTGGTATCCAATAAATGGTAGCTTTTGATGAATATAGTACATACAGCAACCATATTATATGAGGTCTATATTAAACACCCCAGATGAGGTCTATCAAAAATGACTTCAGGCATATACAAATACCTGCACAGCTTATAGAACACACACTGTGAATTAACAGACTGGGGGACATCTTATTAAGCATATAAAAATTGAAATGCAATGTCCAATAAATGGTGGCTTTTGGTAAATATAGTACATACAGCAACCATTACATCGACTCATCAACCGAAATCGTGGATTATGCAAAGATGTTAATAACACATAAATGGAACGATCTCACCCGAATCTTGTATCCCAATGGGGGTCAAGGTTCTCCTGTGATGCTGAAATCCGTATGTCAGGATAACGGGAGAGGTGGCTTGGTCACTGACCCTGTTAGGGATTAAACTGACCCTTTTTCCACATAAAACTCCCGCCCTGACAAGGGCAGTCCACAGCTGGCCCTGTTGTGGCTAGCCCTAGAGTCCAGACCAAGTGCCTCCCGACGCGTTTCACATCATATGCTCATCAGGGGAGACATATGGCACTTAAGAATACTGGTGATGGCTCGAAATGGAGCTCAACCCTGCGTGGCCTGGTATCATTGAGGATGTACAGAATAATGGGGCTATAAAAAGGAGCCTTCATCCCACCCCCTGTTGTGCGATCCGCCTCTGTCAATTATGCAGATGATACGGCGGTGAAAAGGAAAACCCGGATATTCAGGGATTAAACCAGAATTGATATATACACTTTTAAATGATTAAAGAATACATGTCCCGACAACACTGTATAAGGGTGCAACCCCTTTACCAGTTGGTGGACCATGCGCTCCATCAGGCCGTCATCTGATGGAGGGTATGCACGTCACTTCCTGTGGCTTGGCACGCACTTCCTCTCATCATGACGCGCCGCGCACCTCGTGACTCGTCATGTGACCCCGGAACTGGGAGGTATGTCCTCCTCTGTCTGGTATGCACGCTGCGTCCTATGACGTGGTGCATACTCCTCCCTCCATGACGTGCCGCGGGCCGCATGACCTGTCATGTGACCCCGGAATCAGGAAGTGTATGTTTTTGTATTTACGGTTTTACAAACTGAATATACCATCTGATTATCTGGTAATAACCTCACATACTAGGTAAAGGGGTTGCACCCTTATACAGTGTTGTCGGGACATGTATTCTTTAATCATTTAAAAGTGTATATATCAATTCTGGTTTAATCCCTGAATATCCGGGTTTTCCTTTTCACCGCCGTATCATCTGCATAATTGACAGAGGCGGATCGCACAACAGGGGGTGGGATGAAGGCTCCTTTTTATAGCCCCATTATTCTGTACATCCTCAATGATACCAGGCCACGCAGGGTTGAGCTCCATTTCGAGCCATCACCAGTATTCTTAAGTGCCATATGTCTCCCCTGATGAGCATATGATGTGAAACGCGTTGGGAGGCACTTGGTCTGGACTCTAGGGCTAGCCACAACAGGGCCAGCTGTGGACTGCCCTTGTCAGGGCGGGAGTTTTATGTGGAAAAAGGGTCAGTTTAATCCCTAACAGGGTCAGTGACCAAGCCACCTCTCCCGTTATCCTGACATACGGATTTCAGCATCACAGGAGAACCTTGACCCCCATTGGGATACAAGATTCGGGTGAGATCGTTCCATTTATGTGTTAACATCTTTGCATAATCCACGATTTCGGTTGATGAGTCGATGTAATGGTTGCTGTATGTGTCACGCTCCCCGGGTCCTCGGCTCCCCTCCCCGGGTCCTCTGCTCCGCTCCCCGGGTCCTCAGCCCCGCTCCCCGGCTCACCTGCCACGCTCCCCGCTCTCCAGCCTCCGGTGCCCGTCCTTCCCAGGCCCCCTGGTCTCCGATCCCGGCGCCCGACGGCTTCCCAGGCCCTGGCCGGCTCCCCTGCGTCCTCCTCTCAGCTTCCTTCCCTGGCTTCTGGCACCCGGGCCGCGCGCATGCGCATTAGGGCGCGCGCGCGGTCACTGACCCTTTCTTAAAGGGCCAGCGTCCATTAACAGGAAATGAGGCTAAACAGGTACAGGGTATAAAGGGGTTTATTGTCCAAGGGGGCGGGGCCTGATCTTCGTGTTTCCTAAGCTAGGAGTCAGGTCTCCTGGTGTCGCTGTGTATATACTCACCTATCTCTCTTGTAGAGCCGTGCCTGCCTCGCCATCCGGTCCTGCCGTATCCTGAACCCCGAACGCTGTCCATCTGCCATCCTGACAGTCCGCACCATCTCGGATCCCTGCGGTGACCCGTCATCTCGCTCCCAAGGTTCCGGACCCCGCCTGACATCACCTCGGCTTCCGAACCTGAGCTGCGTCACCCGGACTACCACCAGTGACTCCGTGGTCCCAGGGACTTCTCCGTTATACTCGTGTGCACGGACTGTTCTGCTGCCTATAGTGCTCCAGCTACCGGACCCCTTACCACCATCAAGGAGTTCGGCCCAGTGGATCCACCTCCTGGGTCTGCCCGTCCACCTGGCCCTGACAGTATGTACTATATTTACCAAAAGCCACCATTTATTGGACATTGCATTTCAATTTTTATATGCTTAATAAGATGTCCCCCAGTCTGTTAATTCACAGTGTGTGTTCTATAAGCTGTGCAGGTATTTGTATATGCCTGAAGTCATTTTTGATAGACCTCATCTGGGGTGTTTAATATAGACCTCATATAATATGGTTGCTGTATGTACTATATTCATCAAAAGCTACCATTTATTGGATACCACAACTTATGTTATATGCTTAGTAAGGTGTCCCCCATTTTGTGAACTCACAGTGTGTGATCTATAAGCTGCGCAGGTATTTGTATATGCCTAAAGTCATTTATGATAGACCGAGTCTGGGGTGTTTGATATAATATTGTAGGTCATTCATATCCATCACCTCCCCAGCTATTATCTTTGGAGGGGACACATATATATATAGGATATCTCACCCTCCGTTTTACCTGTGGTATATGATATGGGTGAATGAAAATCTCACCCTTTTTGAATGAAAGTGATGGCGCTATAATCCTCGATTGGCCTCATCATTTTCAGGTTTTAAATTGGTGTTTGGATCACGGTTGTTCACTTTTGTAATAGTTATTATTGAACCCAATTAAAAGTTAAGTTTTAATATCACATGTTGCTACATTCACAGAAACTATACATGTAAGAGTTCCTATTTGCTACCTACTGGTATTTATTTCTTTGCTAACACTATAAATAAATGAACTGTACTGCATACTGCATTTATTATTGGTACCTGTTAATTAAACCAAACTATGGATATTGTGGTTTCACTGCCTTTACTGTTATCTCCACTCTATGCACTAGACACTTTTACTACAGTATTAACCACCTTATTATTATTCATAATTTTTCTGCATATTTGATAGTGTCATTGTTATTATTTCATTGCTCAGACAGCAATGTTCGCATTATTAGCAGCAATACAGCATTTTTTATTAGTGATGGTAATGTTAAATTTTCCCTGCATCTGAGCAGTGCCACCTTGTGGCCATTTGTGATATTTCTTTTTCTGTAATTTTAATAATTCAATAAAATCTATTTTATATTTATTCTGGTCTTTCGTGCACATCTTTTCATGTAGGTATTTTACAGTTGTGGACGTGGCAGGGCAACCCATCACACAGGGAGTTTCTACAAAACAACAAAAACTGCTTTATTCATTAATCAACCTTTTTGACATACATGGCCATTTCTATCCATTCTGCTGTTCTCTGGGGTACTTCTTCTGTCTAGCCCTCGCCCTGGGTATTAGCCTTCCAGCGGCAAATCTAAACCTCTACTTTTCCCCGTTCTGGTCTTCGCGGCTACCTGTGTCCACATGCCTATTTGAACGGCTACACTAAGCCCGTCCTGAGGTGAGTCGTAGGCTCCGGACACTTGGAGGATACCTCCGGCGGGTTCCCCCGAGGGGCCAAAGTTACCAAGCACCGTCTGTACACCTGTAACCCCTCTGCACAACTAACTTCCCTCAGGCTTGTCTCACCATACAACCCTCTGCTCTCTGTCACTCCTCTCAGTTCCCTCCGCAACCAAGAAGTATGTGTTACACCATACATACTAAAACCTGCACTTACTCTAATACCTATCTAGCTGACATTTCTAATTAACATTCTTACACTTTAC